>NW_006801126.1:5134-21003 GCF_000485575.1 Poecilia formosa | reverse complement strand
GTCATTTGTCGACTTCAACCAAAAATCAACGATTCTAACTATTTTTCAACGTTGATTTAACATCATGTGCTCTCTGGGTCTTTATTTGAAGGGGTGCGCATAAGACTGACATGAAACTGTCAAAACCATGACATAACACCTGTCATGAACATAAAGAAGTCTTTATGAATGTTTAGGACAGTTGTCATGAAGTGTCATTCGGTAAATAATGACACTTTTAATGCAAAGTTGCGCTAAAAGTTGCTTTGAAAGTCCATTAAGAATGGCAACTTTGCATTAAATTATCATAATTTACAAAATCATGCAAAGTAGGGTAACCTTACCCTAACCCTAACCCTAGTTTTGCTAGTTGAACTATTAGCCAATGAGAAAAATTTAAATTGTATATATTTCAAATACTTAAAAAAAATATCTGTCATCAATATAGCATGTTTTATATCTTAGTAAAGCTGTTTTAATATTCCCTTATTATTTTGTCAGACTGCAAGGTTGTAACCTTTCAGAGAAAAGCTGTGAAGCTCTGTCCAAAGTTCTCAGCTCCAAGTCTTCCAAGCTGACAGAACTGGATCTGAGTAACAGTAACCTGCAAGATTCAGGAGTAATCATGCTTTCCAATGGACTAAAAAGGTCACTCTGTAAACTGGAGATTCTCAGGTTGGGATGATATTGTATCATTTAATCTGATGAATGCTACAGCATATTTTCATTGTAATGTATGACTTGCTCGCTTATATCATATTTTCTCTTAGGAGTTGAAATTCTACATTAACCTTGTGTTAGGCTAAGTTTTCACACCCAGGACATTAATTGTGTGTATTTATTTAACATTTATTTTTCAGGATAAAATCTCATTGAGACTGTTACGTCCACCAAGAGCACAACATATTTGAGGACACGAGACAAGAATGAAGGTTCAACAAAATATTTTATTCTTAAACTCTCTTGAACTTTAGTTTGTGTTTTGTTCAGCTGCTTCGGATTTTCTGTGAAGAAAGGGAGTTAAATGCCCTCAGTTTCCCGTGTCCCAAAAAAAGAAAAACAAACCCCAAAAGTAGTAACAGAAAGTTGGACCTGGTGAGCCGATCAAACAGAACAAAACGGTACAGCAGGGGGCCAACCCTAAACGGGGCCATTGAAGCCCTATTATTACTGGACTAAAGCAAAAAAGAACCCAATACAAAAGAAAGATCGAAACCAGGACAACCGGTCCCACCAGGCCAAAATCACAACGAAAAAGCAAACAAACAAAGGCTAACAGAAATACCGCATGGCAGGCTGGAAACGTCAGCTGCGGCCCACAGCGACTGGACGTGCGCGCACCGCGTCAAGACACGTCCCCGGTGGTGGTGGAGCGAGCGGAAGCGAGTGGAAGGGCGGAGATCCAACATGCTGAAACCCAGCCTATTTATAGGCGGACCAACAGCGCCGCAAATTAACGTTATCAAATGACCAGAAATAAGAAATTATCCAAACTCCAAAATATATTAACAAAAAGTCATTCTACTAAAGTCTATAAGAAAACAACCTTTGCTAACCTTTGCTTTGATAGTTTTACATCTTATTGTAATGCCACTGTATTTAGTAATTTTCTGACATATGTGTTTTTGGTACTTGTATGAATTTGAAAGTTAATGAACATTCAATATCTATTTATGATAATACATGTTGTGTTAGATTCTACTCCTATCTTGTGTATACTGTGAAACATTTTTATTAAAAAAAGGTATTTTATTTATTTGATCAAAACATCTGTTTAAAATAACTTCATTGTGATTTTACATTTATTACCTGTCAATTACCATTTTTGGCAAAATGTTTGTAACAGTTGAATGACTTTTTACAACTTTGTCTAAATATTGTCTCTTCAGGCTGAGTTTCTGCAACAGTACAGACAAAAGTTGTGAAGCTTTATCTTTAGCTCTCAGTGCTCAGTCCTATAAACTGAAGGAGTTGGACCTCAGTAACAACAACCTTTGTCAAATTTGTCAAATGGACTGGAAAGTCCAGACTGTAAACTGGAAATTCTTAGGTAAGAATCACACTAAAATATAACTGTGAGGATCTGGGTTTTCTGTGTGTTTATTTAGTTCATGTGTTGTGTTGTCCACCCCTTTATTGATCCCAGTTGTGTCCTGTTTCCCATGATTACCTTCCCTGTGTATTTATATCCATCTGTGTCTGTGTTTCCCTGTTGGGTCCTTGTCGAATGTTATGATGTTGATGTTTCCCGTCGTGTACCGTTTCCCAGTTGCTACCATAGTCTGAGCTCTTAGCCTTCTGCTCACCAGTGCTGCCTGGACTTCTGCACTCATTGTTTAGCATCATTAAATCATAAATTTTTCACACCACTACCTGGGTCTACCGTAATCAATCCTCACCACCAATACCCTCAAATCATGACAATAACACTATATTAAAATTACTCCATTGGACATCTTTTAAAGACCTATTTTAGGATATCAAGTAAATATATACAATAGAATTTCAATGTTCCTTTCTTCCATTTTTGATGAATTTTTACCTATTTATTTATTACAGTGTTTCCCAACCCTGGTCCTCAAGGTACACTGTCCTACATGGTTTAATGTGCCTGATTCAGCTGATTGCAGTTCAGAAAACGCCTGTTAATCAGTCATCAATTGAAATCAGCTGGGCTGAAGCAAGGAAATACCTAAAACATGCAGGGCAGTGTTCCTTGAGGACCAGGGTTGGGAAACACTGACTTATTAGACTATAAATCAGGGATGTCCGAAGTTGGTCCTCAAGAGCCGGCATCCTGCGGGTTTTAGTTCTCTCCCTGGTTTAACGCACCTGGATCAAATGATGGCTCGTTAGAAGACCTAAGAGGAACATTGACATGCTGAGAAGGTTGTAACTACCAGCAGAGAGAGAACTAAAACATGCAAGATTCTGGCCCTTGAGGAACGACTTTGGACACCCCTGCTATAAATCAAGTCAGGTTGTGAAAATATATTATGTGCTGTAGTATGCTTGTGGAAAGCTTAAATTGCTGTGAAATGTGTTATAATTGTTATGTGTAATATTCATATGCTTATGACAATTAGTATTTTACTGTATTGTAGCTAGAAATAAATCAGGTCTTAAACCAAATTTAATATCATAAGATGTTTCATACAATCACAGAGTTCTCATAAGAGTGTACAGGGTAAAAACTAACTGCCTGAGAAATTGTCCAACTACACACTGACAAAATTGCTAGTAATGACCAAAATCCCACAATGGTCACTTGCATAACTTAAAACTTAAGGATTTGGGTTTTTCTGTTGTTTGTTTAGGTAATTTTTTTTTTCCCTGAGTCTTTGTGGTGTCCTGTCTCCTTCCCCTTAATTGTTTCCCAGGTGTATCTTGTTCTCCGATTACCCTGTGTATTTAACTGCACCTGTTGTCCTTGTCTCTTGTCAGGTCCTTGTGTGGTGTTAGTCTTATTGTCACAGTCGCACTGGCTAGTCCTGTGGCGACATAGCTCAAGTATTGTTCCAGTATTTTTGTACAGTTGCTATCGGTGATAAGCCTTAGCATTTGCTCTGCCTTGCTGCCTGTTTTCTGGATTGTACGAGCCTTTCCTTTCATTAAATCCTCATTTTTTCATCAATACCTGGGTCTGCCTGCGTTCTCCCTCACCTCCACCACTCCACCTCATGACAAAAATGTAATTCTTAGTAAAACATTACTCAAAATTAACCAATGGAAATCTTGCAATGCTTTTGAAATGTAGTTCAACAAAATCACTTAAATTAGTGAAAAAGGTCAGGACAAAAATGATAAATGCTGACAAGTCCTATATTTTCTGATCGAATGTAATTTGGACAGATGAGACAAAACTGGTACTTTTTGGCAAGGCATATTAGCTCTAAGTTCTCAGTCGCAAAAATTAAGTGAACCAAGAAAAGATCATTGTCCCTTCTAACATGGAAGATCTACTACATCTGGCAAAGAGCGTTTTGATTTCTGCTCAAGGAATGATGAAATCTCAGGAATTTCAATGTATTCTGAAGAAAAATGTGCTGCTTAATGTCAGAAATCTTGGTCTCAGTCATAGGTCATGAATCTTCCAATTTGATGACCCAATACTCTCTGTATTGTGTGCGACCCAAAGTACACTGTTTACAGTACAGTAAAATGTAGACTGTTTCAACAATTACAACTAGGGCATTAACAGACATCCATTACAGTATGTCATATTTTTCCTGCAGGTTGTTAGGTTGTCTAATCACAAGGGAAGGCTGCATTTCTCTGACCAAAGCACTGCATTCCAATCTGAAAGAGCTAGATCTGAGTTACAATCATCCAGCAGTAAGGTATGGATACAATACTGCAGATACAGCATCGCCATTTCAGTTTTGTTTTGTTGGTCAGAGAAATGCAGCCTTCCCTTGTGATTCCCTTGTGATCAGTAATGACACCTTACTGTGTTTTTGTGGACTTGAAATTACTTAAGATACATCTGATTTTCATAAATATAGAGATAAATTGATAAATTGTCACCATATGCATAAGGCAAGCTAATAAAATTTTGATAGCACCACTATGCCGTACAACAAAACGGTACAAAAATGCTCAAGGTATAACAGTTTACAGATGCATAAGTTAATTGTGCCCTGATCCATAAAAACCAGACCTGAAAGAGGTTATTGTTTTATCATAAATTATCAGAGCACAAAGTAATGATGAATTTGGTAATCAAGTAACCTTCCTATATTGTTCCAAATGAATCAGCAAGTCAAAGTTTATTTTATTTATTTTTTCAGGGTGGCTACACCCTTTTTACTCTATACAAATACATGTCTTGCTACACTTTTCAGAAATGCAGGATTCTACAGTATATTAAAATAGCACAGACAGTTAAATTTTTAATTATCAGTTCAGAATATTTATAATATGTTGATCCTAAGGGGAAATTAACTGTTGCAACTGATATCTTCGACACTGTTTGAAAACCGAGCTGAGAGACATTGGAATTAATGTAATCATTCTTGCCCAGAGATAGTTTTAACGTCCTTCTTTTCTCTCTGCCTTCTCCTCTGCAAGGTCACCAAAGTGCCCTTGCATCAAAATTAACAAGCAGTATTATTCTACCAGTCTGCTGATGTTTCAATATATATGTTTGTTAGTGTGGCTCTAATGTGAATGCTTTGAGTGGTCAGAATGACAAGAAAAGCTCTATGTAAATTTAATATATTTTCTTTCAGGATGGAGCCTTCTGGAGTTCAATTTTTGACACTTGGACTGAGGAAGTGTAAGAGTTTTTTCTTTTGATTTGATTTATGAATAATCAAGCATCACACTTAACCATATTTAATCTGTCACATCACTCGAGAAGTTATCAGAATGTCAATAAATGATGAGTAACTGGAGATGCCTTATGTTTTATCTCTCCATCAGATTCATGTGAACACACAATCGACAAAATCACAATGCACAGATTCTTCCAATTGCTTGACAATAACAAGAGAGTGACATGTTTGGAGGTGAATCTGATTTGATCACACTCAACTGTTGTGCACCAATGATCTGAGTGGTCGCTGTTATTGGGAGGTTGAATGGAAAGGAGACATTGAGATAGCACTGAGTTACAGAGGAACCCAGAGGAGAGGGGGGAGAGATCACTGTGTGTTCTGTAGGAATGACATATCCTGGTATAGTCTGATAGTACTGCTCAATATTGTGCATGGTACAATAATAGACAAACACCCATCTCTTCATTTGCCTTCTGCTCCTCCTTTGTCTCTAACAGAGTAGGTGTGTATGTAGACTGTCCTGCTGGCATTCTGTCCTTCTACAGGGATCTCCTCTTCACATCTTCAACACCACGTTCACTGAACCTCTTTGTCCTGGATTCAGACTCTTCTCAGGTTCCTCAGTGCTAAACAATAATCCTCAGTTTAATCCTCAGTGAATTAAACCATCACTATTTTACATGTAGAAAATGGCCGTTACAGTATAAACATTTGTACAAACAGCTTCCAATAAAATCAATTCCAAGTAGTGATAAAGCAACTGAAAAACCCCAGTTCTGCAATGGGTGGTAAAATTATCTCAGATTGTTGTCAATAGTTGATCAAGAAATAGAAACAATAACAGTCCAAAGACTTCCTACATAAGTAATGAGCTCTTTCAAAAGATAATAAGGTGAAGTATGATGACTTAACTAATCCAAGAGAAGTGAATGCTGCCACACATGACTGGATGAAATCTGCAGGGTTTCCTTAGACAGAAAAGTTTTGAAATAATTTGAATATTAAACTGATTTTAATGCATTGCATCATAACTAGGATCAATTTGAATAGATGTGTAATAGAATTTGAATGACTTTTTATTAAATCTTTTAAGATGGCATTTGTTGTGAAATGTGACGTAAATAAATTGAATTGATTATCCTTCTCTGTAATTTATTAATTTAACAGCTGTGATATTTTTATATTGCATTCCTCTCAATCTTTTAATTAAATGTGCAGTTCAGGATTCCTGAATAAGACCTTTCATTCTTCTGTTAGCCATGCATTATGTGTAAACTTTAGAGAGACATTTAGCTACCATTTCATTCACCACAACATGTTTTTGGATACTAATTACTGGAGAATTAATGCGGAACGGTACATTTTCTGACAAATTGCTGCAATTTTAGTAGATGCATCATGTTTTATTTAGTTAATTATTTTATATATGTTGTGAGTTATATCATTGTAATTTTTTTCCTTGTAATTTCTTTTGTCAAAGTGTATTAAAATGATAAACTATAGAGCACATCTATCAACTTTATGCAGTTGGTCAAACTACAGTATTTCTTGAAGTCAATATCAGATTGTCTGCGCTGAATCTTGAGAGAGCATTTAGCAGACATAGCGACTCTCTGTCGCTATGTCTGCGACCTGTTTTACAGGTTTGTTGGTCTTCTGTAGACATATGGCAGGAACAAAGAAAGTCCACAGATTCCTTGACTGCCAAGACAACTCTAGCAACAAGTGATTTTTGTTTCTCTTAAAGTGCCACCTTTATATGTGAGGGCATGCATTGCTAAGACTAAGACTACATATACCACACTAAACAGAAACTGCTGCTCTGCTACAACAATGGTTAATTCAGACTTGAGAAAAGATTTGTCTGATTTGGTGAATGTGCATCACAGCAAACATCTCCTGAAGCCAATGTGCATGCAATGTTGACAATGTATCATCAGATTTACCCTGAATATTGTACTTTGATATACACATTTGGTTACATCCCTAAGGTGAGCTAAGTGTTGGTGAATGTCACTCTGTATTTGTTCCATTTGTATGACTTATAACATTAGAACATTTTCAACATTAATGTCTGTTTTATACTTAAACAAATCTCATTATTTCTCAAGGTAATAACACTGAGGGGTTTTGGCCAGGTAAAAACTGGCAGACAGACCTGGGTGGTGCACAGAAGGTAAAATGTGCACCAGTCCAGTGGTGGTGCACCATCAGACCACTGGGTGGTCCCAGTGGTGGTGCACCATCAGACCACTGGGTGGTCCCAGTGGTGTGATGGTGCACCACCACTGGACTTTTAGACTACAGTCTGAAAGACTGATGCTCAACAGTTGATTTGCATTTGCATGGCTCCCAGCAACTTCTTTTAAATATGAAAGCCTCTCCTAGGCCTAGGTGGGTGATGGGGCAACACTGACACACAGTTTTTGACAATTCTTGGCAGTGCCCTTCAATTTCCCATTCTGACAAAAAACTCTTACTGATGGCCCTCAATCTCCATGCGCAGAACTAGGTGTCAATAGCTGTCGAAAATCACACCTTTCATGCAGTGTTTGATTCTCAAAGGACATTATGTCACTGAATGTTCAGAGGATTTTTGACATTTTCTGCATCTGGAAAACAAAGAAATCTGGGTTGTTCCACAACAAGAAGACAATGGTTCACTGATCCACAACACAAGATGGAAAGCCAAGAGGAGGATTCAAAATGCAACATAGGAAGCAGGAAGAAATCAGAAAGTTGAGATCTAGTTTTAAGGGGAAGAGTCTCATGACTGACACTGCAGCATTTAAATGGGCAAACTACCCTTCTCTTGGGTGATGTGTTCCTGACATGACAACCATTTATTACCTTCGTATAAAATATGGATTAGTAAATTATATTCATATATTAATAATTGTAAAAAAAAAAAATAAAAACAGGAAAAAAAGATAATAAAAAAAAACAAAACAGGAAAAGAATCTTTTTGTCACAATGGACAATGGACCCAACTTATTTTGGTTGAATAAAAACCAAGATTTTTTAATTTTAACATTAAAGAATCTAGTCTTGTTTCTGCTGTTAAATTTTAACATTTTTACATCTAAAAATGATTTTCTATTTTCATCCCTGTCTATTTGGATGTCATCTTTCTCATGTCATACAGTTGGTGATGTAACAGGGAGATGTACAAATTTAGGTTCTATAGCTTCTAGTTATGGTACATCTGACACATCAGGACAGAACATATGAAAAACAGGGAATGACTCCTGTTTGAACTTCTGATAAAAATAGAAAATCTTTTTTCTTTTGTCAGCATCCTTAGTGAACTTAATGAGGAGCTCCAGGGTGAAGGTTTGATCCTACAGTCCATAAACATGATTTAACATCTATGTTCTGAACTTAGAACAAAGCTCCGTGATGAGTCATTTTCAGCAACTGCAAAACTGGAAATCCAACAGAGCCAGAGCTGTTCTGTAGGAAGAACAGAGAAAATCCTCCAAACACAATCTATAAGTCTCAGAGCTGCTTCAGAAAGTGCTCACCAAAGGAGATACTGGAGCAGATGAAATTTTGTGTTTATTAAATTTTACATTTTACTATCAGGAAGAAGGAAATTACAGAGCCTTCTAGGGGACATGGGGAATTTTTATTTTCTTTTGCGTTACCTCGCAAAACTGTTGCGTTACCTCGCAAAAGGTTTTGCGTTACCTTGCAATAATGTACTGATTAGTTCATGTGGCATAATTGAATACTGTAAGCCTTTTTTACGGTGGCCATCCTATGGAGTGATATTATGAGACTATTTTCACTCCATACCATCGTACTTTCTGCTATTATATAAGGTTTTCGTAAGGATTTTCCACGTGCTAATGTCTCGTTATGAAATATCTTTAGTTTTATGTATTTTTCTTTAGGATAGAAATACACCACAAACCTGATATAAATAGAAACTTTCCATAAGTAGGAAAGAAGAAAAAATACATCCAAATTATTTGGACTTTTTCCGAGTTATCGCGTGGTAATCAGTCATCTGACAGTTTTGATTGTGTCTCTTGTGTTGGTATTCTGAAAGGTTTAAGGCAGTGGTTCCCAAACTTTTTCTTCTGCGCCCCCCCAGTGGTTTCCAAACAGTTTCTGCGCCCCCCCCCCCCCCCCCCCCCCCTATGGATTACAAATGTCTGTCTGGTTGAAACGACGCGTGTTAGGGGGGGCAAAATGAATGTACGTAGCTGAAAATAGACACCAACATCAGTAGCCTACAAGGTACTTGTTAAGCTTAAGGTTCTGTATTGATATTAGCTAGTCATCTTTTAGCTAACATTACCTGCATCCAACAGCTTTACTCAACTCAGTCGGTTAGTTTGGAGGGAAAAACTGTGAAAAGTTCTTTGCGTTTTGCTGGTTTGCTGCCGTGATTCTAACACAAACCTACGTAGCTCCGCCCAGCAGCAGCAGGTCTCCTTCACAGGTGTAAACCCAGCGCGAGCATTGTAGCGGTCATGTTGCGTTTAAAGGTGGCTCGGAAAAACAGGTTACAACATGTTAACAACGGATTAAACAGTTTTAACTGCTGATAAAAGTGACAGAGGACACAAATATGGGAAGTGTGGAAGCCCCTACTGTATCAAATTGACATAGGAATAACAGAGAGTTGGCCATTCTAAGGTAAAAACCCAGCGCATACAGTGTTCATGTTTTTTTGTTTTTTTTTTTCATCCAGACGGCTTCCCGCGCCTCCTCTGCAATGACACGGCGCCTCCCCTAGGGGGCGCGCCCCACAGTTTGGGAACCTCTGGTTTAAGGGATGTTTTCATGTGCAGTTCCATCTCAGCCTTACACAAACAGAAATAAACATGCAGTGAATAAATCGATTTTTAATCAGTTGTACCAAGAAGTTAAGAATAAACACCAAGGCTATTTAAATGTTTATACATTTGAAATTTGAAATTGACATTTGTAACTGTATATAAAATAGCTCAGCAAATGTTGTAGTAAGCATATTGTGAGGTAACACAATAGAAAAATTTTTCCCCATGTCCCTAGAGGGCTCCGTAGGGAAAAAAACATCCATCCATCCATCCATCCATCCATCTTCCGCTTCGCGGGGGTCGCCGGGGGCAGTAGCTTCAGAAGGGAGGCCCAGACTACCCTCTCCCCAGCCACTTCTTCCAGCTCCTCTGGGGGAACCCCAAGGCGTTCCCAGGCCAGCCGAGAAACATAGTCCCTCCAGTGTGGCCTGCGTCTTCCCCGGGGCCTCCTCCCGGTGGGACCTGCCCAGAACACCTCACCTGGGAGGCATCCAGGAGGCATCCTAACCAGATGCCCGAGCCACCTCAACTGGCTCCTCTCGACGTCAAGGAGCAGCGGCACTACTCTGAGTCCCTCCCGGATGACTGAGCTTCTCACCTTATCTCTAAGGGAGAGCCCAGCAACCCTGCGGAGGAAACCCATTTCGGCTGCTTGTATCCGGGACGTCGTTCTTTCGGTCATGACCCAAAGCTCATGACCATAGATGAGGGTGGGAACGTAGATTGATCAACCGGTAAATCGAGAGCTTCGCTTTCTGGCTCAGCTCCCTCTTCACCACGATGGACCGGTATAGCGCCCGTTTCACGGCAGACACTTTACCAATCCGCCTGTCGATCTCCCACTCCCTTCTTCCCTCATTCATGAACAAGATCCCCAGATACTTAAACTCCTCCACTTTGGGCAGGACACCCCCTTCACCCCCCTTTCCCGGAGAAGGCACTCTACCCTTTTCCGGCTCAAGACCATGGCCTCGGATTTGGAGGCACTGATCCCCATCCCGACCGCTTCACACTCGGCTGTGAACCGCTCCAGCGAGACCTATCACAACCTGATGAAGCCAATAGGACCACATCATCCACAAAAAGCAGAGATGCGATCCTAAGGCTACCAAAAAGTCTTAGGATGTTGATCCTAAGGCTATCAACATCTCGGCTGCGCCTAGAAATTCTGTCCATGAAAGTAATGAACAGAATCGGTGACAAAGGGCAACCTTGGCGGAGTTCAACTCTCACCGGAAACGAGCCCGACTTACTGCCGTCAATGTAGACCAGACTCTGACACCGGTCATACAGGGAACTGACAGCCCCTATCAAAGGGCCTGGTACCCCATACTCCCGGAGGACCCCCCCACAGGGACAAGGTCGAACGCCTTCTCCAAGTCCACAAAACACATGGGCAAACTCCCATGCACCCTCCAGGACCCTGCTGAGGGTGTAGAGCTGGTCCAGTGTTCCACAACCAGGATGAAAACCACACTGCTCTTCCTGAATCCAAAGTTCAACTATCTGATGGACCCTCCTCTCCAGAACCCCTGAATAGACCTTACCAGGGAGGCTTAAGAGTGTGACCCCCCCTGTAATTGGAGCACACTCTCCGGTCCCCCTTTTTGAACAGGGGGACCACCACCTCAGTCTGCCAATCCAGAGGAACTGCCCCCTATGTCCATGCGATACTGCAGAGTCGCGTGAGCCAACACAACCCTACAACATCCATAGCCGTAAGAAACTCCAGGCGGATCTAATTCACCCCCAGGGCCCTGCCACTAAGGAGCTTCCAAAATTCATATTTGAATTGAAGAAACCATTATACTCATTGAGTTGTTTGCAGCAGAAGATAGAATGACCAGAACCACCCAAACATCTCCAGAAAACATCTAAAATGGCATCAGAATGAGGCAAACGTGCAGCCTGAAAAATGAATTGAGCTTTATTTCATATTTCTGTTACAGGATGAAAATACATCAGTGAGAACAAGACTAACTTTCCAGTCAACTCAAGTTCAAATCAAAACTCTATGAAGCCAAAATGGAGCTGAGTTTAACTTTAATCTTTATTTATTCGTAGAGATAAAAATATCAGACAAAAAGTCAAAATCTTTCAACTCAAAGTGACACTTTTTCTTTAAACTCAAACTGCTGCAGCTTCAACTACTCAGGATCATCAGGACACAGCTCAGCTCCTCTCCTTCACTAAGATCTCCCCCTGCAGAAAGAAGAAGGATGAAGATCAGTGTTTCCAGTCTCTCTTGCTGCGTTACTGACTGCTGAAAGAGTCAGCACATCCTGTAAAAAGAGCAGCAGGGACTTCAGTTCTGTTCAGAGCAGCTTTCAGCTCTCATGTTAAAGTGTTGGAAAGAAAACATGGACTCCAAGCTCACACATATACACACACTTTTAGAGGTCTGCTTCCTCTGAGACCAGTTCTGATGCTCCCAGTTTGTTTCTAGACATGTTGGACAGCTGGCAGCTGGAGCCCAGCTTTGTTTCCTGGAAGCATTCACACAGCAACAGTCATCTCCACCTCAACACAAACACAGGAACACAACAAGCTTCTGGCTCACTTGATAATCTAGCTAAGTATAGTCTTCAATCGGGAAGACTGTCAACATTCTCCTCCCACTGAGAAGCTACAGTTTTACTGATAACACTGGAACTTCCCTCTGCTTCTCACTGGGTATAATTCAGTACTGCTGACAGTAGCTGGACTCACTTCCAGATCTACTAACCTCAATCTTTATAAAAGCCTTCAGCTGCTGAAGGCTTTTATAAAGTCCTTCAGGCTGTTTCGTCGTAGGTCCAGGTAAATCAGACGAGAGGGGTTGGACTTCAGAGCTGTGACCAGATAATTAACACTTATCTTTGATAAACTGCACCACACCAAGCTGAATAAAGAATAAAAGATGTGAGCTGAAGCCAACAGGATGCATGTTAAAACAGTCCAACAGAACCAGTTAAAGAACTCTCACTGATATAAATGACAACATGCTGCTGCTTCAATAAAGACCAGCTGACTTCAGCTCTTAATCTCTGTCAGCTCCATCAACACAAACTCAGCTTCTTCTGCTGAATTATTTAAATTTTACAGAAACCAAACAAGTCAGGAGGTATTTTGGAGGAAATATGAGCTGAACTAAGCTTGTACTTCAGACTGTGTATTTTCCAGTCAGTAGTTTGAAGAAAACCACACATCTCCCTTACTCCAGCATCTTTCAGGTCTTTGTTGCTGCTCAGTCCCAGTTCTGTCAGATGGGAGGGGTTGGACTTCAGCGCTGAGGCCAGATAAGCACAGCTGATTTCTGTCAACCTGCAATCTGTCAATCTGAATGAAGAATGAAAAATGTGAGCTGAAGCCAACAGGATTCAGATTAAACCAGTACAACTGAACCAGATAAAGAGATCTGCTTAATACTGACAACATGCTGCTACTTCACTAAAGACCTGGTGACAACTTCTTTGTCAGCTCCACCAGCAGTTCTATCAATACAAAGTAAGACTTTGCACCCAAGTTATTCAAGATTCCAAGAAAATAAGGAGGAATTTTGGAGGAAATATGGATAAATGCAGTGTAATGCAGAAAAATAAAAATTTCAATGCAATATTTCTTGCCAATTATCTCTGAATGTAAAAGTACTTATAATATATAGAACTATTCCACATATATTTTACTTGGTGTGATGAATTTCTTTAAAATTACTCACTTTCTGAGTTGACTGGCAAGAAATATTGAACTTTTTCAATATTTATTTGTTCCTGTCAGACAGATTCCAAGAGCTGAAATACACTTTTCTAAACTGTGTTGAATTTTTCAGCCAAATTATATCAAATTGTTTACAAAAAATATGAAGTAAATAATCTTGTACCCCAATCTCTTTATTGTGCAGGAAGGGGTTTGTAGAAAATCACAGATCTCCTTCCTTCCACCAACTTTCAGGTTGTTTCCACTCAGGTCCAGTTCTGTCAGATGGAAGGGGTTGGCCTTCAAAGCCAAGGCCAGAGAAGCACAACTGCTCTCTGATGAACTACACTCCTCCAATCTGAATAAAGAATAAAAGATGAGCTGAAGCCAACAGGATGCAGTTAAAACTGAAATATGAACAAATAAATAGTGCAATATAAAAAAAATTATATCTGATTTGCCCTGCAAGGTGCCTTCTCAAATGATCGACAAGTAACAGCACCAGGTCGGAGTGTATACAACTGAAAGAAAACGATTAGGGAGACAGTGAAGGATCTCATCCTATTGTGTGTTAATTGTCATTTTCATCTGTGCCTGCCCTCTTCCAAAACTACCCCCTTTTGCCCCCCCAACCCCCCCCAACTTTAAAAGTCTAGGTCAATCAAAAGTTTGCACTAGGTTCTGCAACTGGAGTAGGACAGGTGGCGGTACTGTGATTTGATGCCAGACAGATATAGCAGGCCAGGCAGATAGAATATATTGGCAACAATGAAAGCAGCATAGTTCAGCACACTAGCAAGAGGCAAAAAATTAATTTCCAAGTGCAGTGCAAACTGAATGTTTTCCACAAATGTGAATACCAAGTAGACATCTGTGGAAAAAGCCTTGCTGTCTGCACATGGAGCAGCAATTCAACAAAAGTCACAGTAACCTTTCCCAGAATTTTCCAGCTGGAAGCAACCTCAACAAAGAAAAGAAAAAAAAATCAACAGAGGCATCATTTAAAGTGGCACAAAGCCTGAACTACCAGAAATGGTATTTCTGGTTGATCATCTGGTCCCACCATCTGGTGATGGTGGGATCATGAAAGATGGACCTTCAACAATTTGGTGTTGACATTCTTGTATAGCAGAATTCTGCAACCCTTACAATTTGTTCCTCAGTCCAGCCAAATAAAGCTTGTCTAGAGCCTCAAATGTTACATGACCTTTTGGAAAGAGTACAACTGATAATTTCTGAGAAATACCAATAGAAGGTAATGTGTTGTCATTTTTAAAGAATCACCATTTTAGGTTTCAACATAAAGGTTATAAGTTGCAACAAATGTGTGGTGGAGCTTATCGTGGCAGCATAGCTGTCATATGTGTATTTGCGTATGACGAAGGTGCAATATCTGGTTGCGCACATGGACACAAAAACTATGAAAGGCTGGGCAAAGTGAGAGTTCACCTATTAAACTGACTAAAGATGAAAACATAAACTAAAAACTGGCGTTAGGACCCCTGGCAGCATGACCTCAAGCTCCCACCCATATTGCCCTTCTGCAGGGCAAAAAGCTGCAATGACTTAGAGTCAGATGTTAAGTTATCAATATGACTACCAGGAAAAAAATATTGTCCAATCACCATTTTTTTAAAATTCCACAATCTTTGTAAGGTAATTAGAATACTGAAAACATTTTTTTTTGTGGGATAAAACGTTTTTATTTTTGAAATATGATGTGTCCACTACAGTGGACATCGGAACCCCATACATTTGAAATTGAACCTTGATGGCAACCAGTTTGTCCCAAAGAAATATCCAAACATAAGAATGAATTTCACATTGACAAAACTGAGCACTGTTGCCTAGCAAGAAGGTTCTGGGTTCGATTCCTGGCCCAGTGTCTTTCTGCATAGAGTTTGCATGTTCTCCCTGTGTATGGTGGGTTCTCTCTGGGTACTCCGGCTTCCTCTCACAGTCCAAAAATATGACTGTCAGGTTAATTGGCCTCTCCAAATTTTCCCTTGGTGTGAGTGTGCATGGTTGTTTGTCCTGTCTGTCTCTGTGTTGCCCTGCGACAGACTGGCGACCTGTCCAGGCTGACCCCGAATCTCGCCCGGAATGTTAGCTGGAGATAGGCACCAGCACCCCTCCTGACATCACT
>NW_006801126.1:0-4134 GCF_000485575.1 Poecilia formosa | reverse complement strand
GGATGGATGGATGGATGGATGGATGGATGGATGGATGGATGGATGGATGGATGGATGGATGGATGGATGGATGGGTGTATGGATGGGTTGATGGATACAGAAAAAAGAAAATAATTACAAATGTCCTCTACAGAGGACAATTTTTCAACTTTTAAATACTGTGATAAAGTACAGTCAAAATAATTCATAGAATGTTTTAATATGCTGCTAAGACACTTATTTAGAATATGCCAACAAAATTTTAAACCAAAATTTGCACAATAAAAAGTTTTATGCACTTACTTAGTCTCTCCCCATAAAATGTGCTTGTACTGATTAACGTCATTTTTATGAATGAGAAAAAAGAAGGTACAAAAGTCCCACCCCTTCACATGTGGTATCATTGAAAAGCCCTACATGTCCTCTCTAGATACCAAAAGGAATTAATTCAGTAGAATGCAGGGGGTGGGAGATATTCAAGTTTAGAAATGTCCTCTACAGAGGACAAAAATGAACTACTGGTAGTCAGGAACACATTAAATCTCAAATGATATGTAAAAGAAAAAAGGATGCAGTGCTTTGCTCCTAATTGTCAAAACTATGACAACTAGGTTAGGAAAAAGTTTTAATTAAGAAAAAAATAGTGAGGTAGAAGGAAGTAGTTCAGTTATTCTTGCTTGATTTTGACAACCTTGACATGTAGACGTGTTGTGGAATTCTGTGTGTTTTGGTTCACTTAAAATATAAAAGGGAACCCACACACCACTCTGACGGATCATCAGTACAACAGGTGTGTAAATTAGATAATTTACCACTGTGTCAGATTAGCTAATAGCAGCGGTAGCTAATCTACTACAGCGATTACTTAATAATCGGAAAATAAACATCAAGCCTAAAAACATAATATTGCAACGGACTGAACGTTCTGTTCTTTGTGTGAGAAATGGTTTTTGGTGTTGAATCCTGAAACATATAGTGGCATTGTTGTCAGATGCTATGGCAATGAGTCTTTCATTTAGTTAACAGAATTGTTCTACCACAGCAGTGTGGCTATGGATGGCATCCTAAGAATTGTCTATTTTCCCTCTATAACTTTTAGAGGGAGGTGTGACAATACAATTGTCACATCAGAAATAGTAAGATAGTTTCTTAAATCAGTTTTTGTACTTTGCAATCAGTACTCTGTAGAAAATCCTTTACTGCAGCATCTTTCAGGGTGCTGTTGCTCAGAACCAGTTCTGTCAGATGGGAAGGTTGGACTTCAGAGCTGAGGCCAGAGAAGCCGAGATGAGCTTTGACAAGCTGCAGTTACTCAATCTGAATAAAAAATAAAATGTGAGCTGAGGCAAACAGGGTGCAGGTTAAAACTGAAATATAAACAAAAATAATTGTTGAAAATTTATTTGACTTACTGTAAAATTTTGGGGAAAAAAAGGAATCTAATATTTTATACAATAAAACTGTTCAAACATAAGAGTTCAAACAAAAACATATTATTATGATGTGTTAGAATATTTCAGTCTGGGCTGAAATGGTTTTGTGCTGGAACTAAAGTTAACTTTAATAACCACACCCACTCTTGGGGATTCAGAAATTTCCACGGCATCTACTTTTATAATATCACGAGACTATTATTGCACTGAAGTAGACAACATTGTCCAAAATGAAACCAGGTATCAAAATGAGCTCCCCGTCGGGGAATCGAACCCCGGTCGCATTAACTCTCTTAACTTTTCCCATTCATTCTCTGTGGTAGTTCTTAACACTACGGATGTAATGCACTGTTTGACCACCAGCGGGATTTTGGGGGCGCTGTTTCCACGTCTTCGCTTTCTGCGATTACAATAAGGAAGAACTTTAAGCCTGTTTTGATTGGCGGGCTGTATCTAAGCGACTGTAGTAGCGTCGGGAAAATCCCCAAGACACTTTAATCGCCGATCGACTTTCCTTCACAATCGTATCTGAAGTATCCATCCTTCTCCAAATAACGTAAGTGATCATTTTCAGCAGAATGTTAAAGTTATATATAATTTGTATTATTATTATTTAAACTGCCAAAGTTTTGGAAAGAGTTAGCAACTTTAGCTTATATTAAAATCCCATCGTAAACAAGGTAAGATGTTAAAAGTTTTTAAAAATCTATCAAGCTATAGCTAAAGAAACCTGTGTATTTTACTGCTATTTAGTCCATTAGTTAATTTATTTAAAATCATAAGCGATTTTGTTTGAAAAGGCTTGCTTTCAAAGTACACTTCTACATCGGATGAATAGAGAAGTTGTTTACTTACGGTCCATCACGATATCCCTAGCAAGTGTTTATTGTTTTATAATAATAAGGCATAAAGTTAATTCACTGACACAGGCATAACAGGGTGCAGGAGCCCTGTGACCCCTGTTAACCCTATTACAGGGGTCTCAGGGTTAATAGGGTTAACTCCTGTTAACCCTATTACAGGGGTCACAGGGCTCCTGCACCCTGTGATGTAGGAGGACGCCCTTCGCTCCTACATCAGGTAGATAAATGAACACCTTCGTGCCTTTCATGTGTTTACAGAATACCAAAATTAACTGTGCTAATGGATGAATAAAACTTGTATTACTAATAAATGATTTACATTATGTGGTCGATCAACACATTATGGTGTGGTGTCATTATTGTCTGATGTCTCTTAGGATGAAGAGAAAACTTGTGTTTCCTGGAAAGGTAGAGGTGAACTTCAGGAGAGGGCCTCATGGCTATCTGAGGCAAGATCCCTCAGACGAAGCTAAAAAAATCAAGAACAATCCAAATATCCAAGAGAGGTCGCCTGCTCTCAGAGAAGACAAGGTTAAAGAGAACGCTCGCTCCATTGTTTTCTTGAGAGGTGGCGATGTCTCCGATAGGCAGGAATTGCTGGGGGAGTATTTGGTCCAGTTTGGGAAGTATAAAGGGAATTCCTTCCGCTGGATTCTTGAAAATGACATCGGATATGTTGTGTATTTGATCCACAAAGTTGAGGAAGAGGAGAGAGCTGGACAGTTTAATCCAGAGGGTGTAATATGAAATTGATTTTTGAGTAAAAGAAAAATAAATGCAATGATTTATAAAAATGTATCATTCATTCAAATGAGATGGTGACCCACCATATAATTAAATAAGCTAAAGAATTACAAATCATTTATCATATCACACCCACATGTTATTTGATTACCTCCATTGTCTTTATATGTATTTTGTCAAGCAGACATATGTGGGTAATGGTGGTAAAAATATATTTTTCTGCTTCAGGAAACTTCAAAGCAACGGCAGCAGTCTCGAAACCAGACCAAGCTGGTGATTGCAGCACCCCTGTCACTCCTACATCAGGTGGATAAATGCACATCTGCGTGCATTTGATCTGTTTACAGAATACTAAGTTTCAGATTTTTTTTCCACAGCTTCTTCGAAGCGTCCTGTACCAGTACCTCCAGAGTTGCTTGCTCTCAAAATTCCATTAAGCAAGACCACACCACCCTTAAGACCAGAGCCTGTTTTGGGTCTCAGTGAGTACATTATTTCAATAATAAAACATATAATCATCATTGATACTTTTTTTTTATTATACTTACCTACATTATACAATTTACCTCCCAGGAACCCCTGCAGCATCCTCAAGGTCCTCTGCATCACCTGCAGCTTCTGGTCAGCCAGAGGTGGCACACTCCACTGCACCTGCTCCATCTTCATCATTCTCTGCAGCCCCAGCAGGAGATCCTCCAGATACGTTTGGTGACCAGCCAGCTGCTCCATCGCTCCCCAGCTACGACCAGGATGTGAAGCGATGGAACTGCTCTCACCAGCAAAGGATTTGGATGAAAACAGAGATGGAATCCCTGGGTCTGTGGCCTGGCTCTTGACCAGTGAGACATCTGATGAACATGATTTCTTTGTGGTGTTACCCTCCTCAGCCTGAGCTTATTGATACTGTATTTTGTTTACATTTGTAAAGAAAATTCAATTTCTTTGCATCTTTGCCTTACATTAATACCTGTACTTAATTCTGTATATATGTTTAGATAAGAAAATTTTTTTTCATGTTCAGATTGTAATAAATAATTTAATTACTATCATGTGGTCATTCTTAAATTTTATATACATATATATGTATGTATGTATATGCACCCCTTCTAGTAACA
>NW_006801125.1:24083-24860 GCF_000485575.1 Poecilia formosa | reverse complement strand
AGCTGTGAAAAGGGTCATAGCGACGTGTTCTTTCTGCAGGACGTATGGAGGACGAACTGATCAACAACAAATGGCAGACTTGCCAGAGGAAAGAGTGATCCCTGATCTACAACCATTCACAAATGCTGGTGTAGATTATTTTGGACCTATTGATGTGAAAAGAGGACGCAGTGTTGTAAAACGCTATGGAGTAGTGTTCACTTGCATGACAAGCAGGACTGTGCAACTTGAAGTGGCTTACTCTTTAGATACCAACTCGTGTATCAATGCACTGCGGCGATTCATCTCTCGAAGAGGGCAAGTTTCACACATGAGATCAGATAACGGCACCAATTTCATAGGAGCAGAAAGAGAGCTACGAGAAGCACTAGCCTCTCTAAATAATGGGAGAATTGAGAAAGCCATGGCACAAAAGGGGATTAAATGGAGTTTTAACCCACCATCTGGATCACATTGTGGCGGGGTATGGGAGCGCCTCATCCGAATGATCAGAAAGGTTCTGCACTCAGTGCTCCGTCAACAAATATTGGACGACGAAGGATTTCACACTGTACTTTGTGAAGCAGAGGCAATACTTAATGATCGTCCCATCACAAAGTTATCGGAGGACCCCAACGACCTTGAGGCTTTAACACCCAACCACTTGCTACTTATGAAGGGAAAACCAGCTCTCCCGCCAGGACTCTTTGACAAAAAAGATCTTTAGGCTAAAAGAAGGTGGAAACAAATCCAATATATTTCAGAACTCTTTTGGAAGAGTTGGATTCGAGAATATCT
>NW_006801125.1:21624-23295 GCF_000485575.1 Poecilia formosa | reverse complement strand
TATTTAATTTACCATTAAAACATTCTAATGGTTAATTTGCAGTATTTTGAAAGTTGATCAAATATAATGTAGGAGCCATTTATCCTTTCTGGTGTTTATCGCCACCAGGGGGCGTATTTTATTTTGAGTTCTGAGTGTCTGATGGGGGATGGGTTATTTAAGGTCAATCATGATTCTGTTCAGGTGTTGTTAATAGGTAGAGGCAAACAGTTTTCTACTGTGCTTGGTTTTGGATGTATGTCGAATTTATGTGGATCTTAAGGAAACCAGTAAGACAATGGATAATGTACTGTAAATAAATGACTTAACTTTATATCAAACGGAAGATCGGCATGCTGAATCTTAATTGAGCGCACGTAAAACCAACGCCTTTCAACAACAACCACCAGTAGCCTAAAATATAGGATTTTAGCCGCTACAGTCCCCATTATTAAATCTACTTAAGTAAAGTACAGATACACGAAAATTGTACTTAAGTTACTTCCCACCACTGCTTTTTTGAGTCTATTTCAGTGGTCCCCAACCCCCGGTCAGTGGACCAATCGGTACCGGGCCGCGCAAGACATAATTAAATATTCCGTTTAATGTATTATTTGACTCTGGATGATCTTTTATTTTGAAAATCCTTTAACCGGATTCTCTCGGTTACTTGCGCGCCAACGCTGAGCCAACAAGCAGCAAAATGAGTAAGAAACAGATCAGGTGTCTTTGGAAAGTTTATTTGCAAAGGGGAAAAGGCCTAGAGAAGAGACAGGAGAATGGATTTATCCCGGACCGGTAGGTGAGTCCCACATTACAAGCCCGCTCTGCATAACATGCGGCAACCGGCTGCTAATGAGGCAATGAAGCTTCAAACTGCTTCGCCACGTAGAGACCAAGCAGGCTGTGGATATATACCTCCAAACCTCTGTGACCACATCGGTTCGTGTCTCCAGCCACAAGGCAGGAGCAACACACCACACGAACCGATTTCACTCACGAACATCGCGATTCCAGAACATAGTGTAGTGGTATAGAAATATACATAATTTCACACAAATAGTTTCCAGGTGAGAAGTTCCGGTTCTTGAAGTGGGCGTGGTGTATATAGGGGAGCTGCGGCGCTCATTCAGGTATGTGTCGTCTTTGTTCTCCCACTGTGTGGCTTGCTCCGGTGGACTCTGGCAGCAGAAAGCAACAAATCGCTGGCTGGTGCATGTTGCGCTGATGTTTTGGTGGTAGGTGTTCTCTCTCCCTGCACTTTAGCTGATCTTAGTCAGAAAATCTAAACTGAAGTGTGATCGTAGGTAAAACGCCACTGCGCTGCATTCCTTTTCTTCCTCGGTCTGCGAGTGTGTGTGCATGTTTTGTGGATCAGCAGGTAAGAAATTAGCACTCACTAAGCTCCAATTTCTTCTAGTTTTATTTAAAATGGTGACACATTTTTTTTATATAGGTTTCGCACAGTTAACCATTGCTGCTCTGTCTACGTTGGTTTCCCGGATCTGTTCGGCTTTGTTCTGCGCCGGCTACGTAAATCTCCCGGATTTCTGCACAATTGTTTTCAAGTTGGACTGTGGCGGCGTTATTCGCCCTAATTGGAGCGGTGTTTGGGGTGTGGCATCGGCGCGCCCGTTTCATCTCCCGCTGTGGCAGGGCCACGCCTGGTCTTAATGTTTTAACTTGTATTGT
>NW_006801125.1:20310-21489 GCF_000485575.1 Poecilia formosa | reverse complement strand
ACAGTGTCTTCCTCGTCTGTGTGCTGTGATTCTGGAGTTTGAATTGTCTCACTGCGTCTGGTGTTAAAGGTTTTTTTTTTTGATTTGCTGTGTTTGGTGGATGTCGTCCCCATAGCGCCCCCTCCGGCCGGTAACCTCAACTGCTGCAGCTCTTCTATTTTCTTTGATTTCTTTAGTTTAATTTTTAAAAAGAAACTGGTTTTAAAAACATTTTCAAAAGAATTTAATAAACATTTTTTTTATAATTTTGAAACTGTCTCGGATGTTTTAATCGCTGCATAACTGAACCTGTGTGCCTTAAACAAGAGGTGTAATATTCTCTGGGTGAAATTCCCAGGGTGGCGTTGTTGAGCAATTTACTGAAATTAAACTTCCACAAAATCTGAATTTCCATCTAGTGTCGCCACAATAGCATACGGGAATTTAGAATAACCAAACACGGATGACGATGTAGAAGCAATAGTGATAGTTTGTGGACTCATTTTAAGAGATAAAAGATGTAACAAAAAGAAAAGGCAGTGGATAAAAGACGACGGGAGCAGCCCCTCTATTTGCTGCACTATGATTTGGAGGTGACTGTGTTTTTTCATAGTTAACATTTTTAACTGAATAAACGTATATAATAATGACCTTTACGTATAATAAACATTTCCACATATCATCTCCAATATCCACCGGACTCACAGTTGCGCGATATGTCAGCTGTTTGGGATTCCCCTCTGTTCTTACGTCACCGCGCTTTCTGATTGGCTACCTGTCACATTCAGCAGGTTGTATTCTCGTTCCCAGTCAGGGTAAACCCCACAGGCTGCAAGAAAAAGGCCAAGACAACCCAAATTGGGTATATTCAGGCTTTAGCGGGAACACCAACATGCAGAAGCCTTATCTGACGGTTCACGAACCCGGGCCGCAGCAAAATGTCCAAGTCTTGACCGGTCCGCGATAATAAAAAGATTGGGGACCACTGGTCTATTTGACCCATAAAAAGAATCACCATTTTAAAGGCTTGCATCTGCCTTGCTTTCTTTGATTCAATACTAATAATTAGCACAATATTTACTGGTCATGAATTTTACATCCAACAGTCCACATCCAGTATGCAAGTAGGTTGCTTAATTTTTTTTCTATTAGTTTTAGATACTGAAATGTCTCTCCCCATGAGCAACAGTCAAAAGCAAC
>NW_006801125.1:0-16444 GCF_000485575.1 Poecilia formosa | reverse complement strand
ATGTACAAACCTTGGCCAAGCACCTAATGTAAATGATATTTGTATTGGATCGGAAACAATCGAGCCGCTTTACCCCGAACGCGGAAGCTGAGGTGCAAAGAGCCCATTATGCTAAGTAGTTGATAATCTCACACAGTCTACTCACCTCTCATGGAGAAAAACTGGGTTATAAATTAACACTCTTGCCTTTTTCTCTCTCCCTCTGTTTTTTTTTCTTTCTTTTTGAAAACCTGATTTTATAACTTTTCTTAGCAGCATAGTAACTGCCACAGTGGTTCTTGTTTCCTACTGTCTGCTGCTAACAACGTCACTATGAAGCGCTCCAAGCAGGAACTAACCATTTAACGCAGATAGGGGGAGTTCAGGGCAAATATGGATGTGTGTTTTTTTGATCTGGGAGTGGGAAGTACATACAATTTTTACTCCTAAAAACAATCTTTGAAAATACAATATGATTATTTTTGTAATTCACAGGGCCCCAATTTTTTTATTTTTATTTCTGTGAACAAAAAATAAATAATTAAATTGTGGAGGGCCCCCTGTTGGTCAGGGCCCCTAGAATTCTCATCACTTTCCCCCTCTGTACCGGGCCCCAGAGAGTGGGGATTTAGATTCTCAACATCCAAGTCTAAATTTGTTGTTTTTACAAATAGAAAATTAAATATTAATGTGAATAACAAATTGTATGGGGATGTTATATAAAGAATAGATCAAATTACATATTTGGGTATTTGATTTGATTAAACAAAAACTTACATGGAAAATACATGTAGGGTAAAATAATTGAAAAAAGTAAATAAATAAATATAATGAGATGTTTGAGAAGCAAACAGAGGGGAACAGATAGGAAAGCTTTAAAGACAATTTAGATTGGACTAATTAGATACATTTTTGACTATGAATGTATTTTATACAATTCAGCTTCAATAGTTTATTAAAAAATAGATAGAATACAATATCAGGCATTAAGACTTTGTTGTGGAGCGATGAAAACCACTCCAGTTTCTTCTCTACAAGTTGAGATGGGTGAGATTCCACTGGAGCTCAGGAGAGAACAATTAGCCATAAGTTACTGGGCAAATATTAAAGGACATAATGAAGCTCATCTTCCACATGTTACGCTGCAACTTTGCCAAGAAAAAGAAAAGAAAAAAATTAATAGTTTTGGATGGATAATTATAAATAAAGTAAAAGTTGTTGGAATAGATAACTTTCTACTAGTAGTTGTTATTCCTGTTATTCCATCATGGATCTTTGGACAGTTGATTTAAACTTACTGAAAAAAGGGAGACAGTTGGAAAAGGAAGTGGACAGCTATCTAGAAAGAGAATATTCAGAGTACATACAGATATATACAGATGCTTCTAAAATGTTAAATGATAAAGTAGGTATATCATCTGTAATTCCAGATTTAAATATTATGAAAAATAAAATAATAACAGATAAAGAATATTATAAAAATGTATATCAAGAAAAAATGGCAAGAACAGTGGGATATAGGAGGCAATGCAAGGTTTTATTATAGTATCCAAAAAAAGTTGGGGAATTAAGGAAATGTAATAGAACTAAAAAAGAAGAAGATATTATATCCAGATTTGGACATACAGGATTAAATAGTACTCTTAAAATAATTAATAAACATAATACAGCTTGTTGTAATTATTGTGGAAAATTAGAAACAGTACAACATACTTTTTTAGAATGTAATATATGTTCAGGGAAGAGAGATGTTAATTAAAGATTTAAGTAGGAATTAAATCTCTAATTAATCAAATTATCTAATCCTAATATCTAATTTATTTTTAAAAATAAATTAGATATTAGAGAATTATTTCAGAAATCATCTGGGGATATAGTTTTTAGCAGTATTTTTAGTTTTCTAAGAAGAACAGGTATTATGGGGAGTTTATAATAGTTAGGTCCATACTCCAATATGGAAAGTGGCAGTAATGCGCCTAAGCTCTAAGCTCATGAAGATGCTACTGTGTTTCTCTGGCAACTAGGAACATCTATTTGACGTCATTTATTGACGGTGCAATAATTATTTTTAACCAAATTAAATAACATTTCCCTATAGCATGCTAAGTGTTTTGCTTTATTCACAAATTGTTGATAATGTGATTCTATGAATATGATTTAGCGTTTTAGAGTCAAAGGAAAATTTCGACCTTGATAGATGAAATTATTTCATCTTATTTTTTTGCTATATATAAGACTCTACCAACAAAAAGTCTCTCAGATTAACATACATGGCAGTGTAAGAACAAAAATGTGAATTTTTACTTGTATCTGTTTAACAACCCTGGTTATTCTTCTGTACCTAATTCATTTGTTTGTTATTAACTTTTGTTCAATTAAATTTCTTATGTATACATAGCAAATGGTATTTTTATTATAGTTGATCATGTTGTTTTTCATGTCTCCTTGTTTCCTTTGTTCCTCCTATAATTGATGGAGATAAATAGATATTATTTATAATGTATAAATAGGCCTGTCACGATAACAAATTTTGCCGAGCGATTAATTGTCTAAAGAATTATTGCAATAAACGATAATATTGTTTTGAGACCTTGTTCTGGTGAACTGCTAGGTAACCACTCCCTTCTGTCACTCCCCTGCACCTTTCTGCAGCTCCCCTCTGCCTGTTAGTGAGGAGAACCAGGTGGACTCAATCTTCAATCTCCTAGCAATCAGAGTGCAGCTACTTTTAGTGTGACTGACCTGTCAGTCCTGGTTTGAGAGCATGCGATGCAAACAGTGCTGGAGCATTTGACTCAGAACTGTGTAAAAGTTTCAACAAGCTGTGAAAGACAGCCGGTAAGACTCAATGCTGCTGCTCACTGCTGAATTGTTTGTGTATTGTTGGTGTTGTACTGTTTAGTCTTATTGAGGTCAAGTTAGTGGATTGAAAAGAAAAGAAGGAAATACACTTGGTGTTTATTGGTTAAAGTAGAAAGAAAAGGAAATGTCAGTTGGAATGTCTGTGAGGGTATTTAACAAATTTTGATAAAAATGAAATGCCAATTTATGTATTGCTGTCGAATCAACAAAAAAAAAATATATTTATTATTCTTTAAAAAAAAAAAAAGTTATTTACTTTATTAATGTCAGAATGTAATAGATGTCTTTCTGTTTCTTTTTGAGGTTTTTCACCTATTGAGATGAGCTATGTGGGCCATCATGTAAAAAAATAAAGATGAGTCAACGAAATTAAAGTCTCTCTGAGTGGGATCAAGTTGAAAGTTCACAGTGGAAACGATCCTTTTCAAGTGAGGATCACACAGTTAATCAAACCAAAAAGAACTTGACAGACCTTTTGACACTGATTTAATGGAAATGACTAATAATGCATGTGATTTCCTGCCAGAGATGCACTTTATTTTCAAAAGAACACATAACACTGGAACTGATAAACTAAATAAACAAAACAACCAAAACCAAAAATAAAATGGATTCTCAGTCTCCATTAACAAAAAACGTACTTGAATAAAAGCTAAACAACATAAAGCCAAAGTGGAAATAAATACAGCATTCAACCAAAAGAGTACGGATATGAAATCTGTATACTATATTGCGGAAATGGGCTTCCATATTAAATAGAGAAGATGGGCACACGATTTTTTTGCCCCTATTTTCCCCTTAAGACAATCTTAGAACGTTGGCAGCTGGTGATTTCGTAACCGATCATCCTGCAGTGTGTGGTGTATTACGGTAGATCGTCATGGCCGCTCCGATCTAAATCAGGGATTTCCCCCGACTGGAAGCGTCAATGCAGCCCGTTGAATATGACAGGTAGCCAATCAGAAATGCGGATTCTTCTGCTTTTTGAGGGGAAATTACGGAGGGGAATCCCAAACAGCTGACACGGCGCAACCCGAAGTCCAGCGGACATTGGAGATGATATGTGGAAACAACATTAATATTTATTCAACATTTCGTTCAAAGAATATAGAAATGACAAGGGGAGGAGTTGGAGCCAAATTGCTACTGCAACCCGGTAGGTTTTCAGCTGTTCTTTAACGTGACATAAATAGGTTATAATGATTTCCATTCGGTCAGGACTTTACGCTGACTCTAGCCACATGCATCACAGGTAGATTCTAGTAAAGCATTGATTAATGCCTGGTTTAAAAATTAGTTAACTGGACTTGTAGCCATTATTTTGTGGCTATGTGGCTGGACACCGAACAGTTATACCTAGGATTTCTGTCAGGTTTTGAAAATTGATTTATCGTTTATGGCGACAGGCCTAAATAAGCGGGTGAAATGTGTCTCTTTTGTGTTGATAGTCTGAATGGTTTAAAGGGACATTTTTATGTGCAGATAAAAATATCATGTGTATCAGGTTTGTTTATATCACAACATGCAGTGAATAAATCGATTTTCAATCCGTTTTTAGGACCAAAGATTTAAGAATAAATACAGTTTCACCAAGGCTCTTTGGGAATATGTAACAAATTTTAAACTGACATTTCTGACTGTGTGCAACATAGACCAGCAAATATTGCAGCAAGCATATTGCAAGGGAATGCAAAACTTATTGCGAGGTAACACAAAAGTTTTGTGAGGGTACGCAAAGAAAAAAAAATCCCATGTTCCCTAGGGAAACATGGGGATTATAGCTCCTAAGCTCTGTTAGTCAACAGAGATCTATTTCTAATATTTTATACTAGAAATAGTGTAAAATAGTATCTGATGTACCGTGCGGTAAAAACTCACCTGGAATGACTCCAATGATGATTGAATATAATATGGCTGTTTCCATCTTATTCCAAGTATAAAACATTTCTTTTTTTATGTAATTGACCACCATTCAGTTGCAGGAGCCATTTGAGAAGAGATGTTTGAGGAAGTTAAACAGCTAAATAGCTGAGAGGATTATTTGCCTACATTTGTCAATCATTTACAAGTGCTTGTTTTGGTTCTCTGGTCCGCTCTCAGAATTTGACAAAGTAAAACTAAACTTGATGATTCACATTTATTCACTCAGTGTAGGTTTTTATTAGAATAGCTATAATTTTTCTTTTAATTTTGAAGTTTGGGAAATAACAAAAGTTCATAAATCTTTTAGTGTTAAACAAGATTTCACATGAAACAGTTGTGTGACAAGTCATAATGTAACAAAGGATTGAATTAAACCATCATATTCAAAGGCATTTTTGCATTTCAAGCCATTCATCTAGAAACAACAAAATTCACGACTGCCAAAAATGTGGAAAAAAATACACTTTGAGTGAATAGGAAAACAACTGGTAATGTTATTTCAACCATGTTTAGGTTTAGGTATGACAATTATAATACAATACTTAACAGTCTTCACTGATATTTTTTGGAGTAATTTCAGTTTTGATGTGATAGTCAATTGTTTAGTAGTTTTAGAAGAATTAGAGATGTTCATATTTAAATAAGAAACTAAGAGAGGAGCAAATAAATTATTTCTTAAATGTATTTTTCCCTTTAAATTTGATCAAAACAGGTTTCAGAATTGTGTGTGAA
This sequence comes from Poecilia formosa, assembly GCF_000485575.1. Taxonomy (NCBI): domain Eukaryota; kingdom Metazoa; phylum Chordata; class Actinopteri; order Cyprinodontiformes; family Poeciliidae; genus Poecilia; species Poecilia formosa. The sequence goes on along the minus strand of NW_006801125.1, from coordinate 10,948 downwards.
AATGATTACTAGAAATTCTCTACTGCATTCTCTTTGATTTTTTGCTCATTTAAAATAAATGAAGCCCTAGGCGTAAATTCAACCTGTAAGACTCTTCCGGCATCACCTATCACCACGCCTTCACCCCATCCAACCTGGATGCACCACCGCTCCACCTCGATCCAATCACCTGGCAAGAGCTCCTTCAAAAGGCGAAGCAACCTCTGATCCACCCATTTCAGTTGTGCTTCAACCCACCTCCTCCCCGTTTCCACCACCAGCCTCCTGGATGATTCCAGGTCCCCTCAAAACTCTCTCCAAGCTCCGCTCCACCACCAGTGACTGGGCCCGGGGGAAGATCTACCTGAGCTTCGTTCGAGCCGATCATTCAAGCTCACTGCGATTCTCAGCTTGCACGTCTTCCGCCAGTGTCCGAGCGCCAAATTCTTGGTCCAATAAAATTGTCTAATTGCCTTTTCTCTCTCTGTGTAAGTCTCTACAGATTGAAATGGCTTGACTATTTTGCAACTGGTATTTTTCAAATTATAGTTCCTGATGAAGATATGTGTTAATCATACATTGCAAATTTATGATAATGAAGATAAAAACAAAATATATTGACTTTCTGTTTCACCTTAGTTATACTTAGGTGTTCTGGTTCTAATGCAAGTCGAGCCTGAGTCCTCAGAATCAGAACCAAATATAGAGAAGTAGGATTCAGTTTTAGAAAACTACTAGAAAACTACAAAAAGACAGTTTTTTTTTAAATCAAATGAAATGAAATGGTATCAGACTTATATATGGCTTTTAGTAGGACACTCAGAGATACTTTACATTAAATCAGTCATTTCCATTTATGCACAGATTCACACGCTGATGATGACAAGTGTTAAGGAAGAATATCTAAATTAGTTAATTTTGGAAAAAGTCTGGCTCTCTCTTCCTTTTGGATCCCAGGTCCTCTCGGCGGGCCGCGTGTGGCCACAAGGAAATAACAATGCGTGTTGACGTCACAGAATAACAGTTTAATCCATGAATTTACACAGAAACTGCAGAACAACAGAGACATACATTCATTTACCTGACAGACTTGGAAAAGAAGGAAAGAAAGAAAAGCAAAGACGTCCAAAGACGTCTTTGGAGAATTGCAAGAGCAAATCTGATATGTTACTCTGTGTGGAAAGTTTTATCTTCTTGTATTTAATTCATTCAAATAAGGCGTATCTTTGCTCATCCAACCAGGAGCTGTCTCTGACCCTCTCTCTAAAGCCATTTGCCCCATTGTCTAAATAAAGTAAAAGCAGAGCTTCTCCAAACCCCTGCTGGGTTTCACAGATCAGTGTGAAAAGCTGGAAACTCTACTGATTGTTTCCCAGACAGACAAAGGGCAGATCAAAGATCTTAGCAAATGATCTGCTGTAACTACAAGTAAAATAAAGGTCAATAGGGCAGAATAAGTTATTAATTTTAAAACTATAATTATGCTATTTCAATCAAGGCATGTTAAGTTCTAAAACTAGCTTATTTTAAATTTATTTTCGTAACACAAGCTACTCGATAGTAGCCACAGCTGCCCTGGGGCAGTCTGTCAAAAACCCACTTGTTCATGGTTGCCTTTTTAGTAGTAACTGAAACACTGATTAATTCTAGTCTTCATTCCAATATTTGATTATAATTATTTTTTAATATTTTGATGATGGCATTTGAGAAAATGTAATGCCATGTTTGCAGTTTCTCATTCTTAAAATAATTGTTTATTTTATTACGTTTTTATCATGTAAGGAACTTTTAATTTTCTTGTTGCTGAAATGTATGATAAATGTGATTATAACAAACTATGGAATTTTATAGACAACGAAATGTCAATAAAAAAGGAAATGGTTTATTTGAGTTAAGAAATAGTTCAACTGAAATAGTTCAGATAGCAAAACAATACAATGTAGTGCTTTAGTCTAGGAAAGACAGAAATTACACTATTGCTTAAAGCAATTCAAAAACTCAATTACCAAGCTTTTTGGAATATTACCAAACATTTCCTATTTAAATTAGACTATAACATTTTGAGATCTTTTTTGTAACTCCAAATATTTTGGTCCAGAGTATTTTTAAAATTTCCTTTAACTTAAATAATTGTTAATTTGTTATTTAATGTAGAAATGCTAATAAGACAAGATAAACAGATACTGGTTTATCTAGAACCTATGTAATGATATCCTAAACTGTGTCTTGTTCTAATTTTTTTCTTTTTGGTAAATGTGTTGCAGTTTGTATTTTGTTGTTCGTATTTATTCTGACACAATATAATATAATTTAGAAGGGACAAAATGCCTGCATCCATCTACCATCCATCATAAATTAATCTTTGTAAATAATTTGTTAATGTAAAAACATTAAGTAAAAAAGTTTGAGCATATTAAAAAGTCAATAGCATTTTACATATAACTGGCTAATATAGCCTTAAAAGCTGAATAAATAAAGCACAATGTATTGAATAATTTGTACGTCCTATCTGATTATTATTAAACTGACATTCTCTTTACTGGTCTCATTTACTGAATATACATTTCTGTTAACGTCACATATATATCCACCACAAGAGGGAGCCTTCTGGAAAGTTTTTAATTCCAGTGAGACATGCCGTAGATTCTCAAGGCGGCTCTCATTACAGTGGTAATTTACACCAGCAAGTGTTTACCATCGCAATGCTTTTTAAGTCTCAGTTCGAGAGCTGACCTATCCTTACAGTCACATCTACAGATTTGCATCAAGGCCATGTTACGACTGCTTTTTGTTGTGACTGCAGCTTTTACAGGTAAGCTTCTCGTATGAGTAAATTGCAACATGTTTTTGAAACAAATTCAAGCCCCAATTAATGAACAGTATCCTTAAAAATCTCAAAACAGAAACAAAGCGTGTAGATATAGAATTTTACCTTTTTTGGCCTTCTTTTGTATTTTTTTTGTTCTTATACAGATTTTCTTTTTTTATGTTTTAAGCTGTTTTTAATACAGTATTAAACTTGAAACTGTCTTCCAGGTTTATCAAATGGATCTGGTGTGTTACCAGATGGTCCTCTGAATGCCTCTGTTGGAGGGGCAGTAATGTTCACAACAAACTTGAATCCAACAGAAACACCATTTCAGTTCATCAGCTGGGATTTTGATTCTAGTTCAGGACTTAAACCCATAGTTCTCTCAATTGCTTCTGGAACCACACCTGAACCAGAATATGAAGGCAGGATCACCCTCTTCCTATCTACTGGATCTCTGGAACTCAGGAATCTGACACTCAATGACAGTGGAAATTACATATTTAGCTTTCGAGCAAGTGGAGAAAATCTAAGGACAGGACACACCACACTGCACATATATGGTGAGTAGATGTTGAACGTCAAGACTGACATTACATTAACATATTTCAATCTTTAAAGCTTCACTTCAATTTATTTTTCCACTAATACCTGTCTTTCTTCCAACCATTCATCTTGTAACCTTTAAACACAAATGAGAGGTGTATTATCCTGAGATTTGGACTATTTTAAATATATTTTGTGGCAACAAGAATTAAGAAAATAACCAAAAATGTTCTACAACATTGCTCAGTATTTTAAAAACACTTTAACTCTAGAACATTTAAAATTACACTGATGAAAATTAAAAAAAAAAAGGTTTTATCAGAAAGATTCAGAAACATGGTCAGTTATGTTATTTAGACTTAGCTTAGCCATGCACTCAAACATGTCAACATGTTATGAGATTAATGTTCATCAAGCTTTGCAAAAAATATTTTCCATTGACATGGTAAAAAATACCTTGAAAAGAGTAAGTGGGAGGGAGGAGAGTAGATAATCCCTTGAACTTTTATCACTGTTTTTGGTTGGAGATTTTTCCTTGTCAGCAATGCAGTAGTTTTTCTTTCCTACTTTGTCTCAACATGTCATTATTTTATAAGGTCTATACAATAAAACATACATCGTTTCCTGGTAGTCGATTTACAAAACATATTTATAATAGTTCAAAGCTCAGGATAATATGCCGCTGATTTGTATTTAAAGGTTATAACTTGGATGGAGTATACAATATTTACAAATGTACAGGCTAAACATGTCACAGATTAATATATATAAAAATTTATTTTAAAAAATAGTATTTATTGTTAAAAAAAATCTAGAAAAATATCTAAATCATTTGTCAGTTGAACTGAAAAGAGTAAAATTTTATCAGGTTATTTGTGGAGTAAGGTTTTATTCTGCATGAACAGAATGCAAATTCATACATTTTTTTTTTATCACTTCTCCATGTCAATGTCTGTACTTAAATGGATCATGATTACTGTAGAAATTGTTTTCTGTTTTGTTTGAAAACAACTGTTTTTTGTTTCCACCAACAGAACCAGTCTCCAATGTCAGAGTCTCCCCACTAAGTGCAGACTTGATTGAGTTCAACAGCTCAGTCCATCTGTTCTGCTCCTCCTCTGGATCTTCTCTCTCTTTCATCTGGACAAAAGACAACTCTGAGCTTACAGCCAGTGACAGAGTTCAGATCAACAAAAATGAAGAAAACTCAACTCTGACTATAGCCAATGTGATCCGAAATGACAAGGGATTATACAGGTGCCATGTGTCTAATCCTGCCAGTTCTATCATCAGTGTTCCAGTAAACATCTCTGTTAGCTGTAAGTTGTTCATCTACTTGCTCACTATCTACTTACTGCAGCACATCTACTGGCTGCATTACATCTTCTTGCATAGATATACTGCAGCCATCATAGATCAAATTACTATCACACATTACTGAAATGTCACATCAATATTACTTGAAATTTTAATATGGAAACTTAGTTAATAATTCATTTAACAGCTTATTGTAATTTGTAAAATTTGAATCTGCATAAATATATGTAATTTCTTCTGAGTGCTTTTTCAATGAAATTACATTTTCTTCATATTTTTCTGTGTCTCCTGTCAGATAGTCCAGACAATGTAGAAATATCTATCTAAGGAACATCATAAGACAGGGTCAGATATTAATTTGACGGGCTCTGCTGATTCATCATCTTCGTGATCATAATCATGGTTCAGAACAATTACTGAGCCAAATTATTTTGATAATAGAGTTAGTGGTGGTTAGTGGTGGCTTTTTCAAAGACATACATCTTTGTAAAAGCTCATAAATTTAATATCTTAGGGGCCTTGGCAACTAATTTCTCTCCATATCCATATTTTATTGGACTAAATTTGTTGGACTAACATTGAACTAAAATGCAAAGAGCTGTTGCCTTGCAGCAAGAAGGTCCTGGGTTCGATTCAGGCCCGGGGTCTTTCTGCATGGAGTTTGCATGTTCTCCCTGTGCATGGTTGGTTCTCTCTGGGTACTCCAGCTTCCTCCCACAGTCCAAAAACATGACTGTCAGGTTAATTGGTTTCTCTAAATTGTCCCTAGGTGTGAGTGTGTGTGCATGGTTGTTTGTCCTGTGTGTCTCTGTGTTGCCCTGCGACAGACTGGCAACCTGTCCAGGGTGACCCCGCCTCTTGCCCAGAACATTAGCTGGAGATGGGCACCAGCAGCCCTCCCGACCCCACTAAGGGACAAGGGTGTACAGACAATGGATGGATGGCAAATGACTCCACATGGCTAAAATCCGTAATAAAACTAAATTGCATTTTAGTAAGACTATTAAGATACAGAAGTTTTAAACACACATTGGTATTAAAATACTCAAAACTATTTGATATAGCCCTGAAGTCCCCCCTGAATCCGGATGAAATGGGTCGTTCCTGTTTGGAGCCTTCAGAGTGACGTATCTACAGTCAGTAGAAGCTGCAGTTGAATACAGCTGCAACTGTGGCAGTTACTATGCTGCTAAGAAAAGTTATAAAATCAGGTTTTCAAAAACAAAATAGAGAGAGGGACAGAGAGAATAAAGGCAAGAGTGTTAATTTATTACCCAGTTTTTCTCCAAGAGAGGTGGGTAGACTGTGAGATTATCAACCATTTAGCATAGTTAGCTTAGCTACTTTGCCTCAATTTCACTAACATTCAATGAATTAAGGAAAAAGAAAATTACCAACATATTCATATATTTAACTTGTTCCCTGTGCCTTTTAGCACTTATCAGATGAGTGAGTGAGCAGACGCTCTAAAACACGTCCCTCCTGACCTGTTCTCTCCTGAGTAAAATTAAAGCTGCAATATGTAACTTTTATATAAATATTTTTTCCACATATTTGTATGGTATGAGGGGTAATCTATGAAAAATATAGTTCCTCTGCTTTCTCCCAGTGCTAGAAACAACCAGTCAATGGCAGGAGAGTTTCAGTGCTGTCAATCACAATCTCATGTGGTGCTGCTCATCTGCAGATAAACGGTTTCCTGTAATAAGTTGTTTCTCCCCCATTAGCACATTTAACAGTGAGTGAATGAGGCTAATTGACAGCGCTAAGAGCGTCCTACTAGTTCTGATTGGTTGTTTTGGTCAGAACGATGCATTATTTTAACCAGTAATAGTAATTCATTTAGGAGATTGAGGAGATTGATTGTTTTCACAGATTATCTGTCTCATAACACACTGCTATAACATCGTGACAGCTTTAACAAATATGGAGAAAACATATTTTTTATTAAAGTTATGTACTGCAGCTTGAATAAAATGCAACTACATAGCATTTTTAGAAGTCTGGATTACTTTATGTGTAGTTGCACGTTGCTTTTGACTGTTGCTCATGGGGAGAGACATTTCAGTATTTTAAACTTATTGGAAAAAAATTAAGCAACCTACTTGCATACTGGATGTGGACTGTTGGATGTAAAATTTATGACCAGTAAATATTGTGCTAATTATTAGTATTGAACCAAAGAAAGCAAGGCAGATGCAAGCAGATGCAAATTGTGACGCTTTTTATAGGTCAAATAGACTCAAACAATTGTAACAGCAGCTGTGCAGGAGGCCCACTCAAATTTTTTGTCAGGGGGCCCACGATTCCTGGCAGTGCCCCTGATCATAAATGACAAGAGACAAAGGCTTGAAAAATATCACTTTATGACCAATGATTCCATCTGATATGAGTTTCACATTCTGGGATTACTGTAAAGAAATATGGAAGTTTTACATGTTATAAAAATTTTTTTAAATGTACTACTATACCCTTTTTAGTATAGTGTGTATAACACCCAAATCAACTTTTATTGATGATAAATTAAGCATGTTTTTTAGGATTCCGTCTTTACTTTTCTGTGGAAAGGTTGACATTTTCATGAAAATTTGCTAAGTTCTTCAATAGTTTACCAAAAACCATCTCAGTACTGGTCATCTTTAGTTGAATGACGCCTGAGCAGTTGAATTTTCCTAATGGCTGCAGTAATACAGTTTTGTATAACTTTGTCACTCAGCTACGGTTTGGACACAAAAGCATTTCATTATAATTTCCCTCAGAGACTCAGCAGACCCGGTTGGCGGCAAGTCAGGAGTTGAAAAAAACCAGACGAGGATTGATTGATAGCATTTATTTGCATTGTGAACACGGAGTAGAAATGACTGTCAGACTGACTGCAGTACTTGGGAAGCTCGCTGTTCACTTTAGGACTGGCTGAGCTGCAGAACGTTGTCGCCATAAGTCATGACCGGCTGTTTTCTGTGATTTTTTTCCTTATGATCAGAAACCGGGCGAATCGTGTGGATTCCAGACAGATTGGACAGATTGTTAGATCCCAATCAGGGATCGGATATATGTCTAGCTTTTCTAAACACAAATGGGAATAATGACAGTATCTACCATTATGTAGTGGTACATAGTCAGACTGTCTCGAAACAACGTATGTATACACTTTGCAGCAGTGACGGCCGTAAAGCGAAACAGAACACAGCAACATCTGGAATTGGGAGCACTGTTGCCAACTTAGTGACGTAGCTATATTTTCAGCTACAACAGACCCCGTTAGTGACTTTTTTCCCCCAAAAATGACTAGCGACAAATCTAGTTACTTTCTCTGATTTATTGGAGACTTTGGTGACAAAATAGGAAAGCACCAATAGTATTGCAGGTACAGTGAACAATGAGAGGTGTCTTGAACCCCTCCCACCTCCAAAATAGCCTGTAGTGGAGCAGAGAAAAGACCCACTCCGTTCAGTTTCCAATTTTCAAGGGAATCATGCATGTGCAAAGCTGCCAGTGATCCCGCTCTAGATAAAATATAAATATAGATATATATTTGAAATAATATGTAAATCTAGTTTGTTATTTTGCTCAATATTTTATTAAACCGGAACTGTTGCACCAAAAAAAAAATTTAAAAAGAAAGAAACTGCATTTAATGTACACAGCCCAAGTGTTTTATTAAATGATACATAAAGTAGATAAAATAAAAAATAAGGGATATCATAGATCTTTTAACATCAGCTGTTATGTGTCCAATCCTCCCAGCAGTGATCCACTACACCTCTCTGTTAGCTATGAGTTTTTCACCAATACGATTACCTTCTTTTGAAATGGAAACAATAGCAAATTTATTGGAGCTTAACAGCTTTCGTTTGTTGCTATTTGTACATAATTTAGGGAAATATCAGAAACACATTTAACAGAAATCAGATGAAGTAAAACACACCATCATATTTATAAAACCTTATCAGTTAATAATGTCAGTAATGACATTGGTCAGCCAATAAAGTTTTAATATGTGCTTTGTTTTCACATTTGTAATATTTGTCTCAATGACACTGATTAAGCACTACACTAATAAAACTGATTATGGTATTAATGTATAGAGTTAATTCATCATAATTGTTCTCTATTATTACAGATGGCCCAGAAAAAGTCACCTTCTCAAAAGAACCACCTTCTCAAAAATATCCAGAAGGGTCGGACATCCATCTGTCTTGTTCAGCTGACTCTAGACCTAATGCCATTTTTAATTGGTTCTTTAATGGAAATGTTCTTCCTGGTTCTGGATCTCAGCGTGAACTCCTTAATGTTCAGAAGAATCAGAGTGGAAACTACAGCTGTCAGGCCTTTAACACCAGAACCTCAAGATATCAAACATCTCAAATTTTAGTTATCTACATAGAGGATATCACTACGGAAGGTAAGCTACATCACATTCAAAAACTTTAAAAATATTTTATTTGTATTTTATGTGACATACAAATAAAAGTAGCACATTTTGATAAAATGTATTTTATGTATTGGGGGCCATATATTTAGCCCCACATGCCCTGTAGGACCACATTTTACTCAGAGTAAATTAAATTTAGGTTCTGGACTTTGAGTAGGCCATTCTAATAAGTGACTTTGTTTTCATCAAAATGTTTACAGTGTAGCTCTGGCTGTATGTTGAGAGTTGTCCTCCTGATGGACAACAACTCCGAGTGGAGTCGTACAGGATTGTCCTGTATTGAGCTCTTTCCATTTAACCATCAACTGTGACAGGATTCCTTGTCTGTTTAGAAGAAAATTATCCCAACAGCGCAAGTCTATAACAGTCATCTATCTCTATTGGAATGGCAAGAAATTTTTATTTTAATCTCATCTGAAATGGCAAACAATGAATTTGTCAAGAGCATTTCCAGTTGTACTTATTTATCAAAGAACTTTACACAACAGACAAATTCATCCATTAGCACTCACAAACCTGCAGACATTATATACAGATACACAGATCAGTAGGAAATTAAAAAGGGCCATTTATTCCATACAGAGTTTAAGTTGCAATTTCTTAAGTAAGCGGAGTTTTTCAGTGGTAAAGGTGTTAGATGATGTCTATCATCATCTAACACCTTTGTGGTGGTGTAGATAGATAGTATACTGTCTATCTCCACCACTACTCCTCTCCTGAAAGCATTACCAAAACCGTCCCTTCTGATAGGTTTGATTGTGCTAATTTTTTCAGTGGTTCTATTCATGATCTCAAGTTCTTTGTCTATGTTAGTCTACAGTAGAGAATAATCTGAATCATTGTCCTAATTAGTAAAAATATTTGTTTTCCTAGAACCACTCCTGTCTATTTCCTACTGTTTGCATTTGTCAAGGCATTGTGTAACTTGACAGTTTTGCATTGTAAACATATTTTTCTTTTTTATTGCTTTTTAGAAAGCAACCCATTACCACCTGGAGCCATTGCAGGAATTGCAATTGCTTGTGTAGTATGCGTTTCTTTAATTGTCTTTGGAGTGTACTTCATACTTAAAAAAAAGTAAGTGGAAAAAAACTCTGAAAATAAAAAACAACCTTCTATAATTATTAATAATTTACAGTTAAGATATGCTTAGATTATTCCTTAAAAATGTGCTTTCTATATTTTGTCAGTGCACTGCTTCTGTTTTGTAGTTATCATTATAATCTTGATTTGACTATTTACTGTAATTTGTATTTTATTAAGGAATTAAAGATTTAGGTGTAAAACAATATTCATTCAGTAATTGTAATTGCATTATTGTATGTACAATATACATAATAGAAAATAACTATAAAAAACTAGGATAGGACAATAGTGTTTGTTTAATATTTATAAATATTCATCTATTTATTCTATTTTCGTTTTTTTTTGTCTCAGCAGAAAACGAGGGAAAACCTCAAATAGAAATATTTCAACAGGTAGGTGTGTAAAGGCTGTACATGTATGTTTATTAATTCAGCATTTGTTGTTTTAATTTAATTTATCCTTATTTCATAGATGGGAATAGACGAGTTAATGCTGCAAACACCAATGAGGTAAAAATGAGCACTGCTATTAAATTTTAATAGTAAGATTATTTTTATATCAATGCATGATAAATTTTAAAACTTTGAGCATACAAGAACACACTCTGTCAAATAAAGGCAGTTGTTCTTAAAAATTTTTTTAAAACGTTTCTGATCAAAAATACAATGACTGACAACCCTCAATGGAACTCATGTTTGGACTTAGATTTCTTGTCTTTTCTGCTTCATAGCCTGTTGTTTTAAAGATATGCAGAAATAGTCACAGTCTGAAGAAGC
>NW_006801124.1:9922-20961 GCF_000485575.1 Poecilia formosa | reverse complement strand
TGGAAAACAGACCTGAGTGATGCACAGCAGGGAAAATGTGTTTACTACAACACAAACATTTACTAGGAGAATTTGATCTGTGCAAGTAAAAGCTGAAGCAGGACTGATTTGACATTTGAAATGAACAATTTAAAGAAGTTAAAACTCTTTATGTAGACAATAAGATCTATCATTTGTTATGAGGTTATGCTATTTTAGCTGCTTTTTTGTTGATCCACTTTCTGTTCAAACTGTTATTTTTCACACACATCAGTTTGCTACTATTTTTCAATTTTAGAGTTTACTCATTTCAAATATTCACTGATAATATTAGAACTTTTTGCAGCATGAATCAGTTTTAGACATATGGATGTTGCTGTTGATAGCAGCTCAGTTTCTGTGTCATGTTTTATAAAATTAAATAGGAGAGAAAAAAGATTGAAGCAACTGGCTGAAGTGACCAGCAAAACTATTGGTTCTAAATTACTTAATAGCTCCATATCTCTTCATTTTTAGGTATTAGAATCAAACACTATCACATTTACTTTACAAAGAAAAAACATCTAAGAGCAAAGTTTTTACTTTCATACATATTATGTGCAAATTCTAGAAGAATCACACAGATCTCAGTGAGCTCAAAACAAAAACAGATCATTTTTAATAAAGACTGACAGAGAACAAACTCAACAAACAAAAAATAATAAAAAGAGGCAACAGATGCTGCCCAGGGTCTTGGATGTTTGGAGAGAACGAGTCTTTACCTCTAAAAGAGTCTTTCCCAAAAGACTCAAAGACAGTATCTGATTTCTAGATACTGATTTCTGAATCAGTATTTAAAAAATACTGATAGATTTTCTGATATATAAAATATCACTTTTTAGCTTGAGTTCTCCATTTGATGATAAAGTAACAGTATGTTTTTAAATCAAACAAAAAAGTCTAGAAACCTTCTCAAGTCTCAGGTTGAGCAACAAGCAAATCAAGACATTATGAGATAGAGGCAAGAACAACATATTACATTTGAAAGTAATTTAGAATAATCATCTAAATTACTTTCAAACACAATCTCTCTATACTATCACAATTTTAATTCTGATTTCTCTGTATTTATAACGATAACGAGACTTTCTCTGCCAGCTGGACTTTGAATCTAGTCTGAATTGACCTGCTGGTGTAAATGGGAAGTAAAAAGTTTCACATCTGAAGATAAACTTAAACATCAGGGAGGCTCAAATTAACATTTGGTCTTCATGTAGAATGATTTAATACTAGTAATTGATATTCAGGGTGTTTAGTTTATAAATTACAATGAATGTAACTCAGATCTCCAAGAACAAACACTCAAATATTTATGAACTTTAATTTCAGTTTTAAGGTAAATTAATTTTAATTACAAGGCACATTTTCAGCAACAATGCATTTCAAAGTGCTTTACATGAATTAGAGAAAATACAAACAAAACAAAAAAACAGAAGAAAAGCAAAAATAAAAACAACAAAAGTTATAATCTAATATGAGTTTCTCTAGATCTTAGGAGTGAAATATAAAACTTTTCTGGATAAGAGTTTTAAGAGTTTGTATCAAACCAAAAGAGATTCTTGACATCTCATTTGTTCCTTACATGCTTATGTTATCACTGATAACATTAATAAGATTTAAAACAATGACATTAAAGCTTAAATATCCAAACTAAACTTTTTAGTTAGAAAAATTCACTCTGAATACAAGCAGATTGATCGTAGCTCTAAAGCTAATCTCAGAAACCAGTTTCTATTTACTGCTTTGTCTTTAAAAAAATATTCATTTAAAACCTTTAATGATCTAATATTTCTGTGCAATAAACTTCTTAAACTTTAATTAAGCTTTGCAGAAAACATGATGAGTTTTTTAAATAAATCTTCCAGTAGGTTTCATGAGAACTTAATGCATAAGTAATAATTAATGAATAAGTAATAATTTTACTGTTTAATCAACTATTTACTACATTTCCTCTCCAACGCTGGTTTAGTAAAACAAAATAAACCTTTGCAAATATTAACAATGTATAAAAAGGTTGGATTAGATCTATATAAGCATGATGAAAACTAGTTAAATATTTAAGTGTTAATATTTATAGAAATACCTAAAATGTTTTTATATCAGAAAATAATTTGAAACCTTTTGGTGATATTTTAGAAACTCATCTAAGCTGATACTTTGTTCTTTTACTGAATTGTATGTTGACTTTAATCAATTTCAGAACTTTCATCAAAATTTTCCATGTAAGTGTTTGAGGAACAAATGCTGCCGATCCCAGAGCTGATCTCTGACTCTCTCACTTTGTTATTCAGCCATTCAGCTACTTGGTCATGTCCTCGTCGTCTCCTGTTCTCTGAAATGCTCCCATATTCTGAGGCAACATCTCCACTCACTGAAACAGAGATTGATGTGTTATTAAAGTTAACAAAGACTGTAAAGTCAACATTAATTTATTATTATATAAAACTTACTGTAAGGAATGTAACGGTCATCTTTGCTCTCTGCTGTTCTCACATGAGGTTCTGTTGGTTTTTCTGGTTCCTTTGCTAAAGCTTTCATCACTCGCTCTATCAGATCCTGTTCTCTCCTTTTCCATTCTTGTTCTGTAAGTGTCTGTTGTTTTGGTGGCCAATGGAGACTGATAAATTTTTCTTTTTTGCCTTCAACTGAGAAACATTCTTTGTTTTGTTTTATCATATTAATCATTTTTTGGAACAGCTCTTTGACATGAACAGAATAATCAGAATTAAAGTTTTTTAGAACATGGTATCTGTTCCCACATTTCTCCAGAAGCTCCTGGAGCTCCTTTCCCTCTCTGACGATGTAATTCTCTACAGGGACGTCATTGATCCAGTGTCCCCTGGTAAACAGCACCATGCAGTGTCTCCACACTCTCTCTGTTAATGGCTTCATGATCTCCAGCAGAGCTTTGAGATCTTTCTCTGTGAAAGATCTGAAGATGGGAACAAGCAAGAGAAAAACATGAGGTCCAGGAGAACACATGGAGACACTGTGGAGAACTTCATCTTTGATCCAGTCAGGTGGTGTTGGGTCTGAGAACCAGCCTGGAGTTTCAACAACTGAGACTTTTACTCCATCAAAGTTTCCTTCATGTTTCACACATGTTGAAGTTTCTCTCTGATCTTGGTAGGTCTGAAATCATAAAAATCAAACAAAAAGTACTTTACTCACTGCTACAGCCTGGATTTTAGATTGTATAAAAACTTTTTGCTTAGTCAGCATATTTTTACCTTTTTCAACCAAGCTCTGTCAGGAGTCAGGCTTAAAAGATCTTTGAACAGGATCATGTTTCCAGTTGTACTTTTCCCTGAACATTTCTGGCCAACAAGAACAATCCTGATGTCAGTTATTTTATGTCTCTCACCTGCAAAATAAAAAAATTACAGTATATATGATCCTAAAACATTTATGATACAACATAAAATATGTCATATTTATTTCTTACCTCCAATCAGCTCTTTCAGGACTCTTGATCGTCTCTCATTGATCGTCTTCAACCTTCTGGCCATCTTGTCTCCAGTCTCTCTCTTGGTTTCTAGCTCTGCTGCTCGGTCCAGCTCCACTTCATAGTAAGGTTTTTCATTTCCTGCCCACATCTCTTCAATCTTCTCCAGTAGTTCCTTTACCTGAGTCTTATCACTGTGGTCCTTGTTGTTCAGGACATGATACCTGTTCTCACACTTGTTCACTATCCACTGCAGACCTTCATCACTCTCTATGTGCTCCTCTACAGTCTTCACTCCTAACCAGTCTCCACAGGTAAATAGAACATGTGTGTGTTTCCAGATTTCTTCTTTAAACAGACTCATGTGTTCCTGAACAGATCTCAGATATGATTCATCAGTGTTGATCATTACAGGAATAACCAGCAGCACAGCATGTGGTCCTGGAGGACACAGATTCACACTGTTCTCTATTTCCAGTTTATCCATCTCACTGGTTTCCTGAAGGGTGTTGATGCAGAACCAACCAGGAGAATCGACCACTGTGAGCCGCCTTCCTTCAACCAGACCATGGCTGATTTCACTGTGGGTTGTTCTTCTGCCAACCTTTTCATGAACTTTAAACACATTTTTTCCTAGAATGATGTTTCCTGTTGTGCTTTTTCCAGCACATGATCCTCCAATCATCACTATTCTTAAATGGTTTGGAGGGACTTTTCCAACTAAAGCAACAAAACAGAAAAATAACAACAAATAATTTAGTTCACTCAATTAAAAAAAATGCAACTCACATTTACTTGTTGTCAAGATGATTATTACACAGAAAATAGACAAATCAAACAGTTGTAAAGCTGCTAATTATTGGTGGTGAAAAGACAAATACTCAGTAGATTAATCTAATTCATGAATTGTGGGATTTAAGTCATTTTAAGTAACTCATGTATCTTCTTTTGCTTTTGTGGTGTCAGTGAACTGTTCAAAGATTTTGTGAAAAAATAGCAAAAGGGATTTTTTTTCAACACGTTACTTCATTTTATTTTTCTAGCTTTATATTTGTGTCATAAAGTTTTGGTTGTGTTTTACTAAGAAACAAAATAGTTTCGTTATCTTATGTTTGATTTGATGTTTCTTTTCTTCAAGTAATAGTCAAACATTTTCCAATAGAGAAACTTCAACAATGTTATACTGAAGGTTACATGGGATTTTCTTACGGAAGATGCGACTGAAAACATTTACTTCCTTCAACATAGATAATTATGTAGAAGTAGATTTGATTCTAGATCAAATTTTCCACCTGAGGTTCAGGGGAGAAGTGTGTTTGCATGGAGGCACAAGACAAAAACAGTAAATAGAACTAAATGTGGTATTTTATTGTTAATATTCATACTAAATAATGTTAATATTAATTGAGCCACAGAACCAAGGAGCCTCTTGTGACTCTGGAGCTGCAGGTTGAAAACTTCTGATGAAAACTGATTGTATCTCAATTCTATTGTAGCTTAATTTTCAATTTATTGTTCAGCTAAAACTTTGAAGGTAAAAAGTTAAATTGGTTCAAGTGAACAATTTGTTGCATTTCTATGCCAGTGAATGTCAATTTAATAGATTAAATTTGATCTCTTCACTCAGAGGCATCATCTCAAAAATGAGGGGAATTTTTTTTCACAGTTAACTGAGTGATTTATTGTCTTCCTGCATTCAATGACACCTCTCCTTTGTGCACTGAAAAAAAGTATCTAATTTACAGTAAAATACATGTAATTTACCACACAAATACAGTAAAATTCTGGTAACCACAGCTGCTGGTGTTTTACATAAATTAGAAAAAAAATTTATAGTGTGGCCAAGAAGACATATAGTCACTAAGAGTCACAGCACAACTGAGGGGATCAAACTTAAATTAGTAATTGGTATGTAATTAGTATATAGTTTGGTAATTTCAGTAGTTTTATGGTTCTTTAAATGATGAACCATAAAACTACAACTACCAAAATCTAAAGTTTTATCTGCCAAACTTTGGTTGATCTGATGCAATTATCCATGAATATTCACAAGATAAGAAATATTGTAGATTATTAGAAATAAATAAACTTGTAACCTACCTTCAATCTGTAGCTTCAGTTTGTTTCTTTGTTTCTGGACTTGATCAAACCTTTTTGAGGCTCTTTCAGTCAAATCTCTCATTTCTTTTCTCAGAGTTTCTCCTTGACTTCTGTCAACAGAACAGTGTCTGAATCCATTGTTTGCAATCAGGGTCTCAATTTTCTCTAAAAGCTTCTTGACTTGATCTCTATCTTCTCTGTTAATGAGGTTGAGAAAATGTTTTCTGTTTCCACATTGTTGAAGAATCCACTGCAGGACTGGACTTCTTCTGATTTTAGATTCTACAGTTTCATCACTACATGGATTAAGTGCAGTGAACAACACGATGGTGGGACTGAAAACATCTGCATTAAAAAGCTCGAAGTGTTGCTTTAGTGATGCTTTGACACGCTGAGATAAATGTAAACTGACAGGAATGACCAGAAGAAATACATGAGGCCCTGGAGGACACAGATGGACACTGTTCTGGATTTCTATCTGATCCAGTTTTGGTGTGTTTTCTCTAGAGTAATGCCACCACCATCCTGGAGTATCAACCACTGTGACTCGTCTGCCAAACACTTCCTGCTGCTTCGCTTCACTCTGAGCTGTTCTTCTGCTGGTGTTGAAAACATTTTGACCCAGGATGAAGTTTCCAGCTAAACTTTTACCACTGCGAAGGTTATTATATCTTCCTCCTATCAACACAATCCTCAACTCTGTAGCAGGATGGCTTTGTGCTGTAAGGAGAGATATTGAGTTAAAGACACCTACTTTGTTCATACCTGCACAGAATGTACTTTCTAAGTTAACTGTATATTCTGATTGGGAATCTTTTTTTTTATTAAGTAAATATCAATAACATTTAGACACACAATTACATTTGAAATAAACCTAAAACGAAAATAACTATAAAAGCAGAGGGAGACATTTTATCCAACTCCCATCTCTTATACAAAGTCAAAGTCTTTGAATTCAACAAATTCAGCCACTAAAATGAAAGTTTATGAAAGTATAATCCAAGATAGAACAAAGTTTATGGAAAGTTTCATGAAAACGTCACAGACCTGAGTTGGACATCGCAGCCATTTTGTTAGATTCACTCTGCTTGTTGTTGGTTCTTTCAAAACCTGTTCTTAAATGAAAGTAAAGAGTTCAAAGGTTGATGGTGTGTATCAGTCAAACATAGTCAGAGATCGCCATCTGATGGGGAACAAGAATCACTGCTCTTCTACCCAAACGTCCAAAAATGTTGATGTTAATATTTTTTTTGTATAACACAATTAAAACAACAGTTGACCAAAGTGCTTCACAATTAACACCAACCATTGTAACATAAGACAAAGATTAAATCAATAAAAATAAAACACAAAAATATTAAAGAAAAACAAATATCCTACAATAAATAAAAAGAACAATATTACAATAAAACTAAAACTTAATAAATCAATCAATAAATAGTTCTTTTTATCAATTAACACAGAATAAAACTGATTAGGTAAAAAAATAGAACTTTAACATTTACTTATTTGAAGAAATTGTCTAAATAAATACTGCAGCATTACATAACGATTTGAGATTTGGACAGAACAATTTAAAGAAGTAACAACTCAAACAAAAACATCAATCATTAGTCAGGATATTGTGCTTTGTTAGCTGCTAATGTCACTAAGTTGTTGAACGACTTTCTATTCAAACTCTCATTCTGTGTTATTTTTCACACATTTTCTGTTTTAATTTTTGAATCTTAGAGTTTACCTATTAAAATATTCACTCATATTATTAGAGATGTTTTTGCAGAATAAATCATTTTTAGACTCAGGGCTGTTTCTACTGTTATTGATAGCAGCTGCTGCTCTGTCATGTTTTATATAATTTAATATTGTACAATCTATCAAAAGGAGAAAACAAATAAAACAATTGACTGAAGTGACCAGAAAAACCAAATTACTTGATATTACACAAACATTTTAATTAGAGGCAGAAAAAAGGAAAAATACATTCTCCCCTCCCTTTATCACTTTATTACTTTGTGGTGAATCTGAGCTCCTAACATCTAGAAAGAGATTCAGACAGATGAAAGCAAGAACCAATAGATGGAAAAACTATTTTATTATTCAGATCATTTTTGTGATAAATGTGATTGCTGTCATTTCAGTCTGATGGTTTTAATAGAAATTCATAATGGTGTTTTCCTCTGAAATTTATTTACTGTACAGTATCACTTCATTCTTGTCCCCATAAGGAAATTTGCCGTACAGTCAGTAGAAAAACATAAGACACACAATTAGAGGAATATGTTTACAACAGACATTAAAATATATATAATTTTCTTTAATTAAGTAAATTTAATGAGTGAGACTCACAAAATGGCATTATATGTCATATTGCATAAAAATAATTTTAGTTTTTCAGCTTCATTTTGTTTCATAGTTTGATTTTTTGTACACAAGAGGGCAGTGTAGTGCCAGAAGGAATCGGTGTGGTAAATTATATCAGCCATGCCGCTGTTTGCTTTTGCTTTCCTCACTTTACTGCTGTTGTCAACCACAGAGAGGCTTTTGAGATTTGGCTTCCTTATTTTTTGTAAATTAACAAGAGAAATATGCATTCATTTGTTTTACTTTGCATTTTTACTTGTACTATATTATACATATACACACACACACACATATATATATATATATATATATATATATATATATATATATATATATATATATATATATATATATATATATATATATATATATATAAGAAATATGACTTAAAAGAAATTTGACTTTGTCATTTAATACCATGAAATCGGGTCAGTGTTGCTTTAAAAACTCCTGATCTTTCTGAAACTCCACCTTCCTGTTTAACTCTTTGCTTTTTTACACATATATGTTATGTGGATATATTTATATCTGGGATAATCAAAATCACACAGGTCCAACTGAGCTCAAAACAAAGACAGATAAAAAGGCTAATATAGACTGTCAGACAACACATTCACATTTCTCTGACTTACGGCTGTCCACTGTATTTATAGCTACAACAAGACATTATTTGTCAGCTGGAATTTGAATCTAGTCTGGATTGACCTGCTGGAGTAAATGGGAAGTAAAAAGTGTCACATCTGAAGATAAACTAAAACATTTGTTTCATCCCAGTCAGTCCAGCTCAATTTAACACCTGGTCTTCATATGTAGTATGTTTTAATACTCTGAAGTTACTTAAGAGGCATTTTGATTGTTGTTGTGCTTTAGTAATACTCAGTGATATTGTCAGTAACTGATGATTATTTCACATGTATTAGTTTGTTATTTCTAGTGATTTTAACTCAGTTCCAATCAATCAAACACTCAAATAATTAGACACTTTAATTTCAGTAATAAGAGTTTGTATCAAATCAAAAAAGATTCTTGATATATCTGTTCTTTACTTACTTCTGCTAGCATTGATTACATTAATAAGGAGTGATTTACAATCAGGAAATTAATGCTTAAAAATTCAAACCTGAAAAATATCTGACCTGGATTGTAACAAACATAAAAGTAATGTAAAAAAAGTAACCCATGCATTATAAATGTAACCAACTTACTTTAACATAAACAATCATAAACCATTAAACAGATGTTATTACTGGTTTGTATTCTCTCTTTAATACAGCTAAATCAACTATTTATGACATTTACTCTCCAAAGTTGGTTTAAATAAAAAAATCTCTACAAATATTAAGCATTATAAAAGAAAGCAGGATGAGATCTATATCAAGATGACAAAAAATATTTTAAATATTTAATTGTTAATATTCATTTAAATATATGAAATGTTTATATATAAGAAAATAATAAGAAAACCCAGATATTAATATTAATTCCTGTAGAATTGGAAACAGGAACTGGAAAAAGAGCTGGTATTATTGTTAATTGGGCATTTTAATATTAAAAAGAAGGACTGCACGGTGGGAAATGTCTCTCCGTGTAGGTGTGGGTTCACTCCGGGCGCTCCACCTTCCCCCATGTTCAAAAATATCCAGTTTTTTCCCCTTCATTAATGACACACTTTTATTGGACAGGAGCAGCTTGATTGATTATTACATACATCATATCTATCATGGTAGTTCAGGGCAAGTTATTTTTAATTCTAAATGAATATTCTTGTTGGACTTTTATTTAAGTGCTATTCTCCTTCAAGATACATTTACCTAGAACAAATACCTGTAAACAGGGGTCTCAAACTCAATTTACCCGGGGGTCACTTGAGGCAGAGTCTGGGTGAGGCTGGGATTCCACAAAAAACATTTAAAACATATCCTCAAATGTCATCAACATTTAATTATTTCTCCACTACATGAACTGCTGGCTTTTGCTTTGACAAAGACATGATGAGGGTGTGACAAAATTTAGGGTGTGTTCACACTGCAGCCTGAAGTGAACCAATCCTGATTTTTTTTGTCAAATCGGATTTATTTTGCCATGGACCTTACCACAGGGGCCGCCTTTCATTGGCTAATGCCCATTTCACGTCACAGCGCAGCTACCACGTGCGTGACCGTCTCACAAACACAAGCTACACTAGTATACACATGCTACACATGTACATTGTGGACTAGCAGACCGGCAGAAAGTTTTTGCGTCAGGACTCGAAAAAGAATGGTTCTCCACTGTCAGTGGGGTATCTGTACAGGCGATGTCAGGTATCCTGATTGTATTTGTGGAATTCAGATTTCCAAAATCTGAAACGGGATCCCTTACTTGGATCAAAGCTTGTGCACGACCGCATTTGTAGCTCAACCGTCGTAGAATCAATAAGATATATTGTAGTCATTTTGAAGTTTGAAATATTGTGAGGTCTTAAAGAGGCCGATAATGTGTGAACAATGACCCCCAAGTCTGAAAAAAAGAAAGTCAATAATAAACACGTCCATTATGAAAACCTTTTAGCTAAGTACAGCATAATGGCAGTACCGATACAACTTCTACACCTTCAAGCCTGTCTGTTACACAGTCTTACGTTTGCTGAACAGATCAATATGCAATGTGTACCGTGTCTGACATACATTAATGATTTTATTTTACCTGAAAAGGCTTTTTACTAAACTGTAATCGTGTTAGCCACGCTAGCACCGAGTACAGTGCATCAGGCACACTCAAACTTTTGCCAACAACACTAATCACTGATTTCAAAAGTAACCCTCAAAACCATGAATGCCCGACTTACCCAGCCTTGCAAGAACAATAGGCATCAGTGATCTTGTCCACAGCTATATTTATGCTGAGGGTGTGAGGATCTGCTGTTTTCCTCATCGACCGGTAGCATTTAGCTGCGACGCGCACAATGTTGGAGGCATCGCGTGGCTCAAACACCTTGATGTCGTCCAAAAAAGATGACATGAACTTGTTTGTTCATGTCAAACAAGTTCATGTCTGACATGAACTTGTCAAACATGACAAGTTCATGTTTGACATGAACTTGTCAAACATGACAAGTTCATGTTTGACATGAACT
>NW_006801124.1:0-9037 GCF_000485575.1 Poecilia formosa | reverse complement strand
GACTTTGTCATTTAATACCATGAAATCGGGTCAGTGTTGCTTTAAAAACTCCTGATCTTTCTGAAACTCCACCTTCCTGTTTAACTCTTTGCTTTTTTACACATATATGTTATGTGGATATATTTATATCTGGGATAATCAAAATCACACAGGTCCAACTGAGCTCAAAACAAAGACAGATAAAAAGGCTAATATAGACTGTCAGACAACACATTCACATTTCTCTGACTTACGGCTGTCCACTGTATTTATAGCTACAACAAGACATTATTTGTCAGCTGGAATTTGAATCTAGTCTGGATTGACCTGCTGGAGTAAATGGGAAGTAAAAAGTGTCACATCTGAAGATAAACTAAAACATTTGTTTCATCCCAGTCAGTCCAGCTCAATTTAACACCTGGTCTTCATATGTAGTATGTTTTAATACTCTGAAGTTACTTAAGAGGCATTTTGATTGTTGTTGTGCTTTAGTAATACTCAGTGATATTGTCAGTAACTGATGATTATTTCACATGTATTAGTTTGTTATTTCTAGTGATTTTAACTCAGTTCCAATCAATCAAACACTCAAATAATTAGACACTTTAATTTCAGTAATAAGAGTTTGTATCAAATCAAAAAAGATTCTTGATATATCTGTTCTTTACTTACTTCTGCTAGCATTGATTACATTAATAAGGAGTGATTTACAATCAGGAAATTAATGCTTAAAAATTCAAACCTGAAAAATATCTGACCTGGATTGTAACAAACATAAAAGTAATGTAAAAAAAGTAACCCATGCATTATAAATGTAACCAACTTACTTTAACATAAACAATCATAAACCATTAAACAGATGTTATTACTGGTTTGTATTCTCTCTTTAATACAGCTAAATCAACTATTTATGACATTTACTCTCCAAAGTTGGTTTAAATAAAAAAATCTCTACAAATATTAAGCATTATAAAAGAAAGCAGGATGAGATCTATATCAAGATGACAAAAAATATTTTAAATATTTAATTGTTAATATTCATTTAAATATATGAAATGTTTATATATAAGAAAATAATAAGAAAACCCAGATATTAATATTAATTCCTGTAGAATTGGAAACAGGAACTGGAAAAAGAGCTGGTATTATTGTTAATTGGGCATTTTAATATTAAAAAGAAGGACTGCACGGTGGGAAATGTCTCTCCGTGTAGGTGTGGGTTCACTCCGGGCGCTCCACCTTCCCCCATGTTCAAAAATATCCAGTTTTTTCCCCTTCATTAATGACACACTTTTATTGGACAGGAGCAGCTTGATTGATTATTACATACATCATATCTATCATGGTAGTTCAGGGCAAGTTATTTTTAATTCTAAATGAATATTCTTGTTGGACTTTTATTTAAGTGCTATTCTCCTTCAAGATACATTTACCTAGAACAAATACCTGTAAACAGGGGTCTCAAACTCAATTTACCCGGGGGTCACTTGAGGCAGAGTCTGGGTGAGGCTGGGATTCCACAAAAAACATTTAAAACATATCCTCAAATGTCATCAACATTTAATTATTTCTCCACTACATGAACTGCTGGCTTTTGCTTTGACAAAGACATGATGAGGGTGTGACAAAATTTAGGGTGTGTTCACACTGCAGCCTGAAGTGAACCAATCCTGATTTTTTTTGTCAAATCGGATTTATTTTGCCATGGACCTTACCACAGGGGCCGCCTTTCATTGGCTAATGCCCATTTCACGTCACAGCGCAGCTACCACGTGCGTGACCGTCTCACAAACACAAGCTACACTAGTATACACATGCTACACATGTACATTGTGGACTAGCAGACCGGCAGAAAGTTTTTGTGTCAGGACTCGAAAAAGAATGGTTCTCCACTGTCAGTGGGGTATCTGTACAGGCGATGTCAGGTATCCTGATTGTATTTGTGGAATTCANCATTGGCTAATGCCCATTTCACATCACAGCGCAGCTACCACGTGCGTGATAGTCTCACAAACACAAGCCACAGTAGTAAACACATGCTAATGTACATTGTGCACTAGCAGACCGGCAGAAAGTTTTTGCGTCAGGACTCGAAAAAGAATGGTTCTCCACTGTCAGTGGGGTATCTGTACAGGCGATGTCAGGTATCCTGATTGTATTTGTGGAATTCAGATTTCCAAAATCTGAAACGGGATCCCTTACTTGGATCAAAGCTTGTGCACGACCGCATTTGTAGCTCAACCGTCGTAGAATCAATAAGATATATTGTAGTCATTTTGAAGTTTGAAATATTGTGAGGTCTTAAAGAGGCCGATAATGTGTGAACAATGACCCCCAAGTCTGAAAAAAAGAAAGTCAATAATAAACACGTCCATTATGAAAACCTTTTAGCTAAGTACAGCATAATGGCAGTACCGATACAACTTCTACACCTTCAAGCCTGTCTGTTACACAGTCTTACGTTTGCTGAACAGATCAATATGCAATGTGTACCGTGTCTGACATACATTAATGATTTTATTTTACCTGAAAAGGCTTTTTACTAAACTGTAATCGTGTTAGCCACGCTAGCACCGAGTACAGTGCATCAGGCACACTCAAACTTTTGCCAACAACACTAATCACTGATTTCAAAAGTAACCCTCAAAACCATGAATGCCCGACTTACCCAGCCTTGCAAGAACAATAGGCATCAGTGATCTTGTCCACAGCTATATTTATGCTGAGGGTGTGAGGATCTGCTGTTTTCCTCATCGACCGGTAGCATTTAGCTGCGACGCGCACAATGTTGGAGGCATCGCGTGGCTCAAACACCTTGATGTCGTCCAAAAAAAATGACATGAACTTGTTGGTTCCCCTGTCCATTGTCGTGGCTGATATTTTTTGAAAATCCGGCAGAAAGGCTACACTAATCGACTCAGAAATACTTTGTAGAGAGTCAGTCGACATAAAAAACGCCATGTTTACACATAGAACTAAGCTCCGCAAGACTTTGTTTGTGAGACATGCAGCCACGTGGGACTTTTGGGGGCGTTTCTGGGCGGGGCTTGGTAAGGTCCTTTCCCCCAGTGGGGCAGGTAGTTGGAAGAGGTTTTGTGAAGCTGTCCCTTTGTTTGGTGTTTGCAACTGCTTTGGGCAGTTTTTGAACTAATTTGGTCTTGTTTGTTTCTGCTTGTTCTGTTGAGCAGGTTTGACTTTGCTCTAGTTTAATTTCACAAGCTAGAACCTTGTGTTTGGGAGGCTTGGTGCTCCCCTTAGTATTCCCTTTGTGTGTTCCCCCCCCCCCCTTTGGGTTATGAGTTTACTTTGAATTGACTTGTTTGCACATTTGGTAACTTTAATTTGCACTTCACATTCTTGAGATTGTTAAACCCTTTTGTTTTGCATTAATTGGGTTAAATTGTATTGTGATTTGGTTTTGTGAAATCATCTTTGTAATTTATTTTTACATTCCACTTGTTTCTCTGGACACATTTTATGTTACCGCCCCTGAACCCCCAGACCTTTGGGGGCGTAACGGATGTCAAAAAATTTCTTGCTCTATGACAGAAAACAAATGTTCTCTGAGAGAAAGTATCACATCAGTTTTATTATCTTTTATTTTTTAGGTGCCAGAATAAAAGAATATCACATTATTTTCCATAGGTAAAACATCTATGAGCAAAGTCTTTATTTTTACACATGTACAGTTTTTCTCTACAGGGAGGTCATTGATCCAGTCTCCCCAGGTAAACAGCACCATGCAGTGTCTCCACACTCTCTCTGTTAATGGCTTCATGATCTCCACCAGAGCTTTGAGATCTTTCTCTGTGAAAGATCTGAGGATGGGAACAAGCAGGAGAAAAACATGAGGTCCAGGAGAACACATGGAGACACTGTGGAGAAGTCACAACCATGGGCGTAGGTTTGGGTAGGGACGGTAGGGACATGTCCCGACCAATATTCACGGGATATGAAAAAGTCCCGACCAATTTTTGCCATATTGGCTCAAAGAACGTGGATCTACGATCTTTGATTAGCAGCAACAGGCGGTGCGCGGAACGGAAGCTTCTTAGTTTGACATTTATTATGAGCCTCCGAGACCGTGTCGGAACGGTGCTGTCGGGGGGGTGGGGGGAGGGGGAGTCAGTTGAATCGTCGGACGTTCTTTGATTAGCTGCAAAAGGCGGCGGCTAGCTGGGCACACGCGTCTCCTTCTGAGTCTCCGAGACCATGTCGCCACCAAAAAAGAAAAGGACAGACATTAGAAGTTATTTCGCTACGTCGGCTGTAAGTACAGTGAGTGGACCCATAAGTTAGATATCTATCACGCAACGCATTTGTTGTAAAGTCCGGTGTTTAGTAAGGTCAGCACTGAATGTGAGGTAGAATAGGTCTGTTAATTATGTAATATTTTTTCACATAGGAAGTAAAGTGTTCTTGAACTGATCTGCTGAGTATGACTGTATCTGGTTGTATACACAAGATGTATGATATGGTTATGGTTGGGGGGAGGGGGTTATTAAGTCAATGTGGTTTCCCCTCCCTTCTCAAAAATGTTCGGTGCTTTACAACCCAAAGTAAAACACTCCTTCCGGTTCTCTATAGTTGTTTTTCATTCAAGACTCTTGATTTATCCTTTGCTTTTAATCAAAATAATTATCTAATTTTAAATCTATGTTCTATTTAGGCACAATTTCAGAAAAATATATAATTGTGATCCTACAGCTGAATATTGCAGCACAAGCAACATTTCCGAAATATTTATTGATTTCCCTCATCAGTCTCTGCAATATTATCCTTTAAGAATAAATGTCTCAGCTGCTAAAAATAAATTTCATGTTTGTGCATTAAGGAAAGTCAGAGTCGACTGAACAGACAAAATATAATACCGACATGCAGAGCCTGAAGGCATGAAATATATTCCAAATGTTGCATCTTTGTTTTTTAGATTTATTTGTTTGTCCCTTTGGCTTAATTAATTTATTAGCAAATAGACCTTATAGTGTCCACATCTTTTCAATCTTCTCAAGAAGCTCCTGTACCTGAGTTTTATCACTGTGGTTTACATTGTTCAGGACATGAGACCTGAATCACAGCAACGTCATCAGCCGGTGTAACGTTGAACTGATGCGGTGAAGCTACCAGTAGCAGGAGAACAAAGCTGCGCCAAAAACTAACAAACACTGAATAGAAGGAGAGCTGCCATTGATACAGTTGCAGCCAGGTATGTTTTAATGTTACACAATACAGTTTTAGCAAGTTGTTCAAAGTCTAAACTGGTATTGTTGTGCATTTAAGGTGTAAAGTTTACCTTCGACCAAAGGAATCCCAGCGGGCCCCTTCTGTTGCGTTCTCAGAACGCCCCCGGGGGGCGGTACCGCCCACGTTTAGAACCACTATTCTAAACTGTTTTTCTCCTGTTTTGTGGACAGCCAGGGAGTTTGTGATATGTATCTTTTTAGTTCTCTAGAAAGTTGTTTTAATTTATAGTTAAAATGGGGTGTTTTGTTTGTTTTGGCCTTGGAGACCCTGAAGCTTAAAACTTCCCTAGGTGTATTTTCCTTCTCTTTTGATTGAGATTTTACCTAAGTTGTAAAATAAACTCTTTTCTGCAATGTGAAAGTCCAATAAAGTGAAAGTCCAAAGTGTTAACATTTGCCAAAACTGATTTCACCTGCAGAAAGTTTGCCAGGTTTTAGACAGAAAAGCTTCATAAATGCGTCTGTGACATCCAGAGTTTGCAGCCAGAATCCAGCAGTGTTTGATGCAGTTTTTGAGGGACCTAAGATTATTTTCATAATCATGCATTTTTACTGAATTAATATTAAATTTCAAAGCAATTAGAGGCTTCTAGTCAAAGAAGCAATTAGTCCTTATGAGTTAGTTTTTCTTGATTGCCTTGACCTGCTTAAAAAAGCTAATAATTCATTTTTTATCATCACTATTTCAGCAGATTAAAAGACACATCTTGTAAATGTGTCAACCCTTTCTCACTGGTTTGACACATTTACATTTCCTCACACTTTTCCAAACCAGGGCAGATGTCATTTAAGCAGTCTATAAGCTCCACTGTTTCAACAATTGCAACCAAACAAAAATCACCTGTTCCCAACTATTACAAGCTGCCTAGACCAGCATGAAACCACTGAAGCTCCTGTTTGACACTCCTTCACAGAAATATTCAAATAGTAATCAGTCTGTAGGCTTTGAAAGTCTCCATGTCTGTGTTGTTCTTTACCAGCATGGATAGAGGAGGTCAAGGCAGATGAGAATGAGAAATAGTGGATATTTCTTAATCTGTATGTTGCTGCTGTCAAGGCAACTGCATCTGGTTTATTGTTTTTTTGTTGTTGTTGTTGTTTGTTTGTTGCTGTTTGGTTTAAGGTGGCAATAGTTAAATTTAGTTAATTTATTTAATATAAAACATTAAGTTTAAATGTGTGGAAACAGTAAATTTGTGTTGATGCTCATTAGGTTTGGTTAAGTGTAGATTCAAATGCGGAGGGGGGGACCATTTATTTCGTTCCACGGACCATGTGTTGTCCAGGGAAACATTGGCTGGCGCACTTAGAGCCACATGGAGCATTCAAGCTGAAGAAGCTGATCGTAAGAAATGAAGCTTTATTCCTCTGGAGTCAATGCGTCTAATGAGGTACGTTTTGTTTATTTGTATCTTTTATTTATGAAAAAGATACATAAATAAATACTCCATTTATTGTGAACCCTTTTCTTTTTAGTTCTGACGGCATTTCTTTGGGGACTTTGTAAGACGTGTCCACAATAAATGGCTGTTAAACCCAAGAACTGTGTTAAGCCTTGATTAAATTCGAGAGGAGTTACTGACTGTAATATATATTTTATTAATTTCTTATTCTTGTAACAGGGGTGAAGAACCTAGACTGTGACTTGGAGGTGTGGACCTCAACTGGAAGACTAATCAGATAACTCTAGATAGTCTAGGCCAAGTGTTTTAAAGTGTGGGAGAGCTATTATTGACTTATCATTTACAGTGCATTTATAGCATTCTGCTGTGACTACATCTCTTTTAGCATTCTGTAAAAAAAATAAAATAAATAAAAAATCTCAGGGTATTGTAGAAAACACTGTTACATTTGGAGCATCTTCAGTTCCAGTCCATGAAAACCTCAACTTTAAATAATCTTTGTCACATTTCCATATTCTTTTTTATTTTTACTTTGCTTGGTTTAGATGCTGACTTCTTACTCACTGTAGTTTTAGGTACTTAAAATGTATTCATTTTGTCTATACCATAATAGTTACGTCAGGATTAACTTATTACATATTGGATGTATATGACTGAAGACAGAAAACTAGATTTGTTAGATCTGTGGTGAATGAAGCAAAACAATAAACCAAAAATGTATCGAAGAAATTAATGGACAGCAAATACTTACAGACAAAATTATAGTGAATGTAACTCAATTTCAGTGTCAAGAGTTTGTATCAAACCAAAAAGGGTTCTTGACATCGTAGCTTTATTTACATATTGATTACATTAATAAGGAGTGATTCATAGTCAGAAAATGAAATCTTGAAAATTAAAATCAGCAAAATTCTTTTGTTAGATAAACTGACTCCAAATATATCTTAGTTCTAAAGCTAATCTCAGAATCAACTCTTCCTTCCTGCTTTGTCTAAAAAACTGTCATGTTTTGCCATCATTGAAAGAGGAAGAGCAAGCAGACCCAGGTAAGCAGCAAAACTTGTGTTTTTATTCTCACCAGGAAGATTTTTGCACACACATGTGCGATCATACACAACCGTACTGACTTGAGTAAAAGTGTCAGTAGTATGTGTACATTTTTTCTGATTAGTTAAAAAAACTACTTTTTTCTACTTTAAAAACCCATAATAGAGGTGAGTACTTTGTTCTTTTCTTGAATGTGCATGTTGACTTTAATCAATTTCAGAACTTTCATCAAAGTTTTCCATGTAAGTGTTTGAGGAACAAATGCTGCTGATCCCAGAGCTGATCTCTGACTCTCTCACTTTGTTATTCAGCCATTCAGAAACTTGGTCATGTCCTCGTCGTCTCTGTTTCTCTGAAATGCTCCCATATTCTGAAGCAACATCTCCACTCACTGAAACAGAGATAGAAGTGTTATTTAAGAGAAGAATGCATGTAAGACATTAAATCATTATCATATAAAACTTACTGTCGGGAATGATATCATCTTTGCTCTTAGCTGTTCTCACATGAGGCTCTGTTGGTTTCTCTGGTTCCTTTGCTAAAGTTTTCATCATTCGCTCTATCAGCTCCTGTTCTCTTCTGTTCCACTCCTTTTCTATCTGTTTTTCTTGCCAAGGTGGAATCTGTAGTTTGCTTTCTTTGCCTTCATTGAAGCATTCTTTGTTGTGTTTGAAAATGTTAATAATTTTTTGGAACAACTCTTTGACTTGAACAGGAACATCAGAATTAAAGTTTTTTAGAACATGGTATCTGTTCCCACATTTCTCCAGAAGCTCCTGAAGCTCCTTTCCCTCTCTGACGATGTAATTCTCTACAGGGACGTCATTGATCCAGTCTCCCCTGGTAAAAACCACCATGCAGTGTCTCCACACTCTCTCTGTTAATGGCTTCATGATCTCCACCAGAGCTTTGAGATCTTTCTCTGTGAAAGATCTGAGGATGGGAACAACCAGGAGAAAAACATGAGGTCCAGGAGAACACATGGAGACACTGTGGAGAACTTCATCTTTGATCCAGTCAGGTGGTGTTGGGTCTGAGAACCAGCCTGGAGTTTCAACCACTGAGACTTTTACTCCATCAAACCTTCCTTCATGCTTCACACACGTTGAAGTTTCTATATGATCTTGATAGTTCTGAAAATATGAAAATAAAAAATAAATCTACTTTTGGAGCAATTTTGATGTTCAGTGAGTACTTTATTCACATAACACCTAAAGTCTGGGTGTTAGACTGTATGGACATTTTTGCTTAATCAAGTTGTGTTACCTTTTTCAACCAAGCTCTGTCAAAAGTTTTATTAAATTGATCCTTGACAAGAATCATGTTTCCAGTTGTACTTTTCCCTGAACATTTCTGGCCAACAAG
>NW_006801123.1:46164-48721 GCF_000485575.1 Poecilia formosa | reverse complement strand
CTCTCTTTTCTTATCACCCACTTAAATGCAGATTACTACAGCAACCAGAGATGGGAGGAGTACCAAAAAATGATGTTAATGTCCTTGGGGTCGGACGGGGGCATTTTGCCCTAGCTCAACTTGGAGATGAAGAAAAGTAAGGTAAAAATAAAAGTGAAAAAATATTTCCCAGTCCTTAAGTCTGAAGTAATCCAGTTATTATGTAAAAATTGTGACTGTAAAAATAATTCACAGGCAAAGTTATCAGTAAGGACGGGAGAGAGCAGGATAAGCTGTTCCTCCTTCAGCTGCAAGAACACAAAGTGTTAATGAGGAGAGCTGCCTTCTATGTCCAGCTCCTCTCCTATTGGCCAATACAGCTTATTGGTCTTGTGGACATCAGAGGTTGTGGGGCGTTTACGTCCCGCTCAGTCGCTCTGTGCCATCTTTCATTTATCTTTGGTCTTTCTGTGTTTCTCCATTTCAGAGAAATCAAATATTTAGCCTGCAAAAGGCAAAAACTCAAAAGCTTCTTTCTCTTCATAGGTCCTTTAAATCCACCTGGAAAAATGTGCAATAAGCAAAGTTTACTGTCCACTGGAACATCCTGTTCAATCAAACCAGAGATGAACATGATGACCTCCTTCCAGAAAGGTTGAAGCTCTATACATACATGCAATGGAAAAGAGAAACTTTATCTATATTGCATTTAACACAAACATCAGGAATATTTGAATAGAAATGTTGAAGTTTTACAGCAGTGGTATACGTTCTAAATAACCATTTGTATTGTAATAGTCTAAACCTTGTGTTAATAGTTTGGTTTGTGCCAATAGACATGAGTTATTCCATTCATCCTCAGGGATTTCAGTTTGCAGTTTTCCAGGCTTGTAAATATGAGAGACTATTTTCTTTTAAAGCTAAAAGTAAAATATTATAGAATGTGGAAAGTAGATCCGTACTCTGATTATGGTGAACGGCTCTATTCTCTATGGTAGAAAGTGGAGGTTCAGTCGTAGATTTCAGTGAGGCAGAAACAAAGTTTTTTAAAATATGTTTTTTGTCAGACTGAACTTATTTACCAGTTGTTCAAAGGACATCAAACCTCCTTCACTATAAAGGTCCCTATTTTTAAGCCTTTATTCATCATATTCTAAACCCTCTGTCTGCTCTTCCTGGTTTGAATCTATTATTTCCCCAAACAGGCGAGAGACATGAGATCTTGAACATTCATCCAAAACTCAATGGGAGTGGTGCCAAACTGGTATTGTGTTTCTGAGAAAGGATTTTTGGTGTTTTTAACAGATGTTTAATTTCAGCTGAGTAAAGACAGGATGCCAAAGGTCATGTTAATGAGTTCCCAGATAGCACAGAATGATTGAAACAACATTGAATCAATGTCAGCCAGAAACATTGAATCAACGTTGAACGCTGACATTGAAACAACATTGAATCAATGTCAGCCAGAAACATTGAATCAACGTTGAACGCTGACATTGAAACAACATTGAAAGTGGTCGGTGACTTGTATGTTGAATCAACATTAGGGTTTCAACCATTACTGACATTATATCAATGTTGATTCAACCATCATCTGTATGTCAACTTGTATGCATATTTGTGTTGATAGTACATTGAATCAGTTAGGAATCAATGTTGATTCAACCATCATCTGAACGTGGATCTGCATGCAAATTTGTGTTGATTCTACATTGAATCAGTTAGGATCAGTGAGTTACAGAAGAATCAGGAGGAAAGGAGACAGTGGACTGTCTGGCACAAAGACAGAGAATCTCGTCTCTCCTCCTCCTCCTCCTCCTCCTCTTTCTTCGAATTTAAGGACGTTTTTCTCAATCACTGGATGTATTCTGTTTTTGTCAGCTCGTATTTTCGTAAACAAGTCCTGTTTTCAAATGTTAAATGTTCATTTTGTATATTTGCTGCAGTTATACTTCCTCTTTTTGAAGTGAACAAAAAACACCTTTTCTTCTGCATTTGATTCATTTGCTGCTCATCCTGTTCGGTTCCTGTTTAAATTTCAATAACAGAATGTTTTTCAATCTCAACTCTGACTTTCATAAATTCCTAATTTACATTAAAACATTCCCACCTTGAAACCAGATGATGACGGTCAAACTATGGTGTTTTGATGACTGAATTTTTTCTTTTGATTAAAACAAGATGAAAGCATAACAGTACCAAGACAGACTGTGTTTGTAAGACACATATGTATGCTAATAAAACGTGAAATTTAAATGGAGGAGGTGCTGGACCAGAGGGAGTTGATGATGGACATAAATCAGAATCACATGCACTAATTGAACTTATTGAGGACTTTACTGACTCTGTGGATAAAAATGTTTTGCTGGTGGTGTGTTCACTGATCTCCAAACAGCATTTGATACTATCCATCCATTTTCTTTACACCCTTGTCCCTTGGTGGGGTCAGGAGGTGCTGGTGCCTCTCCAGCTAATGTTCCAGGTGAGAGGTGGGGGTCACCTGGACAGGTTACCAGTCTGTGGCAGGGCAACACAGAGACACACAACCATGCACACACACACACACACCGAGGGGCAA
>NW_006801123.1:0-17638 GCF_000485575.1 Poecilia formosa | reverse complement strand
TCTGACAACAAACCAAAACCTTAATTAATATAAGAAGAAAATACTTTCTCACAGAACTACATGGTGAGTGAAGTGCGTAAATACATCTGGTTTCAGAGAGAATGGTTCTGAGATGAAATATTGAGTTGTTCTTTCATCCCAGCATCCTCCTCCTCATCATCACCAACAGGACACAATTAGCTGCATACATGCAATACTCAAGCATTTGTTTAAAAAAAATTGAATTCATTTTGCCAGTAGGATACAATGATACGCAAAGCTTCCTACCTACCTTACAAGATTCATTTACAGTGAAAATAAGCAACAGTTGACGGCAGACAGTAAGATTAAAAGCCTGTATCCCCGCTGAGTGTCGGTCGATAGAAAAACTACTGCTGATGTGATGCAGTCTCTTCAGCTGAGATTGCAAAAGCGAGATTTAACACAACGCAACCAGCCGCTGCGTTTTACTGGCACTGTCCTCCCGTCATCTCAGACGGACGCATCCCGACCCACAGCTGCCTGTAACAGGGTCTGCTTCGGAAGTGTGGGCGACTGGAAGCGGCTGGACGAGACCCGCTCTGTCCCTGGTATTTCTGCTGCTGCTGAGCCTCTAATGTGTCTGCAAACCACCGCTTCACATCGTCATCACGACTCGATGAGGAAGGCTGTTTGATTTATCTCAAGGCTGCCACATAATTTTCAGAGGCTCTGATTCATAGCTGAGGAAATTCTGAATGCAGTTCCTGGTCGCGCCACTAGATGGATGTGCAGGCACATAGAGCGGGATTACATTTTTTGTCAAATTCAAAGTCATGTTNTTACGTCATTCTGTTTTGTAATGTCTGTTTCTCAGGTTTTGTTCTCAGGCTCCTGCCTGCTGAGGCTGATGGTCAATTAGTCTATCTGGTTCTGGTAGAAATTTCTTTCTCCTAAGGGGGAGTTGTTTCTCTCCACTTTGTATGCTTGCTCAGGATGTAGAAACTCATCAGAGATTATCTTGTTAATTGACTGTATTGTAATTTATTGAGATGTGGCTGTGTCTGAGTTTTTAAAGAGAAAAGAAGAGATTGATCGGTAAAGCTTTGTGAATGGATATTTACAGATTGAAAATAGGAATCAGTTATTAGAAAATGTTACCAGCAGTGCTGACAATAATGAAGATAACTTTTGTGTCAAACAATAAATAAAATATAGAACATTGTGGAACAGTGCTGTGTAGTACATCAATTGCCCTCTTACAGATTTCTTCTGTTTTAGCTGCTTTTTTCTGACCTTCATTTTTTTATTAAAACTGCAAATTTGGAATAATTGTGTTTTATAAACGCTATCCCGACCCCATGTGAAAAACTAAATTATCCTTAAAACTAATAAATGGTTAATTCACCCCTAGTGTCAACAGCCTGTTAAAGTCATGCCAGTCAGAGGTGGACTTTCTGGTGTGTTTTGGATTACTGTCCTGCAGCATCATCCTATTTGAGTTTAAAGGGTTACCTTTCAGGTCTCTGTTGTTTGAAAATTAACCCAACAAACTCACGTTCAGCTGATTAGTATAATCAGCCAATGAAGCAGCACAAGTTAGACAACATCGTTAACTTCCACCATCTTTGAGGATGTACTTAATTTTCATACGAATTGAAATAACATCTTTCTATGGGATTAAAGGAACTATTACAAACTGATTACATTCCTTTTCAGGATTTTCAGGGCAAAGCAGCCCCAGACCAAAACTCTTCTACCACTATACTTGATGTTCTTTTCCTGAAATGTTTTATTACTTCACACCAGAGGTAACATACGCACACATTCCAAAGCATTATACATTTGTCTCCTTAGTCCACACTATATTTTGCCAGTCAAGGTTTTATTGGACAATGTGTTTTTTTTCTTTTATTTAGGGGTGAGGGGAGCCTCTCCCATGGATGCTAGTTTTACCAAGTCTCCTTATTGTTGAATTATAAACAGCCATGACAGAAGCATGCGAGGCCTGCAGAGCTTTAGATGTTGTTCCGGATTCTTTCATAATTTCTGGTGGTTGGTGCAGTTTTGGAGTAGTTTTAGTGGGCTAGCAACTCCTAAGAAAGTTCACCTCTTTTTCATGTTTTCTCCAAGTCTAAAAACCTTAGAAATGGCTTTATAATTAATTCCAGTCAGACACATTGTTTCTTATCTGTTCTTTGATTTCTTTAGATCAGGGCATGATGTATTGCATTTTGTGATGTTTTAGCCTACTTTTGATTTAAGTTTTTAATGCCTGTCCTTTTACCTGGCTGGTTTGGATAGCTTTTATCCCATTTATCAAACCATTTTCAAACACGTTTATCCCTAGTGGGGTTGTGAGGGGTGCTGGGGCCTATCTCCAGCGGCCAATGAGCGAGAGGCGAGTTACACCCTGGAGAGGTCATCAGTCCATCGCAGGGCAGCTTTTATCCCTTCATATATTAACAAATAACTTCAAAACTGTGTGTTTACTCTGGCTTTTTTTTAAAATTAAAATTAGTCTGATTTTCTGAAACATGCTGGTCTGACAACAAACCAAAACCTGAATTAATCTAAGAAGAAAATACTTTCTCACAGAACTACATGGTGAGTGAAGTGCGTAAATACATCTGGTTTCAGAGAGAATGGTTCTGAGATGAAATATTGAGTTGTTCTTTCATCCCAGCATCCTCCTCCTCATCATCACCAACAGGACACAATTAGCTGCATACATGCAATACTCAAGCATTTGTTTAAAAAAAATTGAATTCATTTTGCCAGTAGGTTATAATGATACGCAAAGCTTCCTACCTACCTTACAAGATTCATTTACAGTGAAAATAAGCAACAGTTGACGGCAGACAGTAAGATTAAAAGCCTGTATCCCCGCTGAGTGTCGGTCGATAGAAAAACTACTGCTGATGTGATGCAGTCTCTTCAGCTGAGATTGCAAAAGCGAGATTTAACACAACGCAACCAGCCGCTGCGTTTTACTGGCACCGTCCTCCCGTCATCTCAGACGGACGCATCCCGACCCACAGCTGCCTGTAACAGGGTCTGCTCCGGAAGTGTGGGCGACTGGAAGCGGCTGGACGAGACCCGCTCTGTCCGTGGTATTTCTGCTGCTGCTGAGCCTCTAATGTGTCTGCAAACCACCGCTTCACATCGTCATCACGACTCGATGAGGAAGGCTGTTTGATTTATCTCAAGGCTGCCACATAATTTTCAGAGGCTCTGATTCATAGCTGAGGAAATTCTGAATGCAGTTCCTGGTCGCGCCACTAGATGGATGTGCAGGCACATAGAGCGGGATTACATTTTTTGTCAAATTCAAAGTCATGTTCAGTGGCGCAACTGCACATTATTCAGGTGGATGCGAAAACATAAATCGGCATATCTTCACGAAGACTTTTTCCTACCGGACACAACCTTTACTTTGGTGGGAGCACTGGCATCAATGATACCTGAAAGTTCAGAATGAAAATGATCTTCCAACACATCTACTGGGTCACAACATGGAGGCGAAGTGGAAGAATAGATTTGATTAAAAGTTTCAGCTGTGTTGTGTGTGAAAGAATGCTTTCTAATAGTAGCTGTTTTGCCAAGTGAGTCAAAAGAGATTGTACTTTCAAAGATAACAAGGAAATGATCAGACAGGGCAACATCAGACCTTGGAAGTATTCACACCCTTACTGATAATTGAATCCAGAATGTGTCCTCAATTGTGGGTTGGCTGTGTAACATCTTGAGAGAAACTACCTCAGGCAGTCGGTCATGATTATCAATGAAAAGTTAGCTGGCTATGCAAAGTCAAAAGACATTCAAGAATTTTAAATAACGTATGAAATTTTTTTTAGGTTAATTTACTTATGTTTTTGACCTGTCATATAAAATAAAAAAAAAAGAGTGAATAAGGAAAAAGTTATCAAAAAAAGTCAAATTTGAGCATCAAATAATTGTAGCACAATAGAACAATTCACAATGTTCTATTTTGTCATGCAATCTTTCAAAATATGAAAATTAGACCAAGATACTTATTGCATTTAATCTCTGATACCTAAAATACTGAACACAACTGAAACCATAACCTCAAACTTATATGGTGAAACAGAATGAACTATAAATGAAAAGTTGTAAAAGTGTTCATAGACAGAGACACCCACTAGTTTTGGCCCTGTTCCACAGAAATCATTTATTAAACGCATGTTATGTCCAGCATAAGCTTTTAATATAAGCAGTGAAGCCGTTCTCAATGGTTAAAATGTGTAAAAGCTGCTTTAAGCATTCAGCTCACACTGAGCTCTTTTAAAAATATCAATAGAACTCACTGAGTACCATTTGCAGACCTGAGGTCAGCCCCTCTTATAGAGCAACAAATCAAATGAGCCAGCAAAATGCCTTGGGGAGACTACACACATTGTTGCAACAGAACTGATGGTTTTACTTTGTGTATAAAGAAATACTTGAATAAAATACAGCCAAAAAGCTTTTTGTAATACAGAAGCGGATTCCTTCATGTCTTCAGGAACGTTGGTGTACAGCTCAGCTCACACAATCTTCAAATTCTTCATAGCAGACTCCAGGCTCTGGAAAGATATCAGTGAGGATGCAAATGTGTCAGATAATCAGAAATTAAATCTGACAATATGGCTGAGGCTTGTATGTGTGTTACCTTGACATCCCAGATGCCCATTCCTCCATCCATGCCAGTGGTACAGAATTTGGTGCACTGGTTTCTTCCTCCCTCCAGCATTGAGATTTGGCTGAAACGGAGGTTTAGAAAACTCAAAGTCTGTACACTAAAACATGATGTGATCACAGCCTGCAGTTTGAATCAAGAAGTTTTTAAACAGCTGAAAATTTAGGAGATTTACATATAATTGCACTGGAGCCTTATTAGAGCCAATCACTTTGTGAATAAGACATTGAGAATGGAAAGAAGTAGAGCGCAAAATGTTATTTTATTAGGAACTCTGTGTTTTACTTTATGCACAATTGTTTCTTGTCACCCTAACATAGGTGTCTCTTGCTTATTAAGCCCCCTCCAGGTTTTCCCTCCTCTCAGAATCTGAACACTTGTGTCTTCTGACCTGATGCTGTTCTTGTGGAGCGTGTTCAGGTCCTTGTCAGTGCTCTGAGTCTCAGAGGCTCGACGGTCCAGGTTCTTAAAGCGTTCTCTGGCACTGATGTCCTTCGAAGCTGCCTGCTTCGGAACATCCAACTTGCCACCAAATGTCAAGCTGGCATTCGCACCATCATATACATACAGCATCGGGTAACAGTCATGACCCTGAAGAAAGAAAAGAATGCACGTTTTGAAAGACAACAGACACATGAGCAGATACTGTTTAGTATATTATGACATGCTGGTTGTTTTAAGTAATCAGAAGATGAAGAACTCCAGATACTACAAGTAGAATTCTAAATGGTTCAGCTTCAAATATTTTGAAGCTGGTGGTTGTAACATGACAAAGTGTGGAAAAGTTCAAGAAATATGAATACTTTTTTTGAGATGTTGTAACCCAATTTAAATTGAGATCATGAATTGTGCTTTAAACAAGTGCCAGGTGTGTGTTGTGTTGAATACTCACAGCAGCAACTAAGCTGTTCTCAGTGATGAAGGTAACACACAGGAGAGGAAGAGTTTCCGAGCTCAGGCTGCACACCCTATGAAAGTCATGACAAAAAGTTAAAAGTCTAACACTGAAACAAGTGCTAGCTCCCCAGGTACACCGTCCCTCCATCTCTTACGTGCCCGTCTTTCCTCCCTCAGCTACTGACACTGTGGAGTCGTGGGACGTCCAGGCCAAACGGTTGCCAGAATGCGAAAAGCACACGCTGTGCACCCAGCCTCCACCTCCACCTGATGATGGTGCAGCATCTCCAGAACCTCCGGACTCGAACAGCACCTCCCCAAATGGCATCTTGCTGCCCCAAGGAGTGGGGCCAGGCTTCTCCTCCACCTCCTTTATGTAGGCTGAGAACACCCTGCAGAAGACAAGTTGCATTTCTCCCATCAATTCCTACAGTGCCTTCCACATGGGATCCCTGGTGAAGGTGTGAAAGTCTTACAAAACAGTATCTAGTATTACAGTACCATAAACTGCAAATTAATCTATTTTTTTATTCTAAAAGACTCAACTATTAATTTTAATATTTTTTGCAGCTCCCTGTGTGTCTATGGGATGTTATCTGCTTTGTGTTGTGCTCAGACAGTCATCAAGTCAGCATGAAGAGCAGCTGAAACACTAGTCATTAAATTAGCGACTAGGAGAGGTTCAGCTTCCTGAACACCATTGGTGAAATAAGTGGGATGTAGTCACAATAATACAGATCATACAATATTGATGAGATGCAGCATATTTTAGTGCACTTCACAGCTAATGAATAAAAATACTTTTATATAGATCTTATTTTATCATATAAGTATCTAAGGATTGGGTCTGAGTATGTGAGCATGAATAAACTTAAGCAACTCTGATTGAGACATCCCTGTTAGCTTCATTTAAATGTAGTTTAGCTCATTTTACATTTGGCTTGTAGAATCATGAGAAAAGCTAGCAATACCTGCATTTGAAGTCACAGGATCCAGCAGCCAGCAGCACGTTATTAGGATGCCAGTCCAGACTCAGAATAGTAGAACGGATCGGCTTCTTGATGTGCTTGCACACCCACCTAATGTAGAGACACTTAGTCCTATATTATGCTGACTTATAATTTTCAAATGAATAAAAATGAATTCCATGCAACCTCACCAGTCATTTTCCTGCTCAAAGTAACAGATTGAAATGAGCCGCGAACTGCTGCCAACGGCAAACTTGTTCTCCTTTGGTGACCACTTCACACAGCGAGCAGCCCGGTTGATCCTCAAGATAACCAAGGTGGGCTTCCATGATCCCTCCTTCAGGGTCCACACGTAAGCGTTACGGTCAGCACCACAAGTGACGATGCGGTTACTGTCTGGGGCCCAGTCAATACCTTGAGGGAAAAGAAACTATTCACATTCTGCACTTATAATAAGGTGTGCAGTTCTAATCAGAAGTTAATCAGCATAAATATATTCATTCTGAGATGGTAGGGATGTACTTGAGCCTCTCTCTTTTCAAGCATGAGTAAATTCAAACCTTACAGAAAGATTTGAATTTGAAATTAGAACGTAGAATTTAGAATTTTTACTGACCACACAGCAGCACACACTCAAACATATACATACCAATGATTTGTATCATTGGTACAAATCATTGGTATGATTTGTTAGTGTTATTTTTAGTCAGCTATTCAATGTTAATATGTTAAAAACATCTTTAAAAGATGATGATGATGTGAAAGATTTAGTTTAGTACATGAGGAACACAGATGGTCTCACCTGTTACCTGTCCATTGTGCTCCTTCAGCTCATGGATTTTGGTCCACTTGGTTCCATCTTTCTTGTAGATGTGGACTTCATGGTTATTGGGGCACAGGGCAATCTCTAGAATACAAATCAAAGCATTTAAATGAACTATGACAACATATATACTCACTGGCCATTTTATTATATACCTGTTTGCTAGTGTGCTAAAACAACTAGATAACTTGTTAATTATGTGTCTGCAATTCATGGCAGTTTGACATCTGGATGTGGTGAAAATGATTCACTGAAGTTCAGAGTGAGCATCAAAGTTGGGAAGAAATA
The DNA here is from genome assembly GCF_000485575.1 of Poecilia formosa. NCBI lineage: Eukaryota > Metazoa > Chordata > Actinopteri > Cyprinodontiformes > Poeciliidae > Poecilia > Poecilia formosa. The sequence goes on along the minus strand of NW_006801123.1, from coordinate 10,005 downwards.
TGTTTCAAGTGACTTTGAAAGTGGCACCGTTGTTGCTAGATGGACTTGTCTGAGTACTTCAAAATCTGCTGATGACTGTTGTTTGTTTGTTTATACAAACAACTATCTCCCACACAACAGAAAATATTTTTAAAAATCCACTGAGTAGCATTTATTAGGATAAAAATGTCTGGTTAGTGTCAAAGCCCAGAAGGATAGTGGTTCAGAATGAACAGCATCTTAAATAACCTCTGTATTAATACTAAGGTATGGCAAATACTATAACTGAACAATAAATCATATCCCAATCATCTTTGCAACATCAATTTGTTCTAATGGTAAAGAACTGCTTGCATATTTAATAGGCTTCAAAATTGCATCATATGTTTACTGTCTGACTTTAATAATTAATTTGGCTCATTGGATAAGCTTTTCTGCCTCTGTACCCCACACCTACTATAGATGTAAAGACTGATATGTTAATGCTAACTGAGAATGATAGCAACACAATAAGGGAAAAGTAGTGAAAAGTGTATCTGTACTTTAAAGCCCTGCGACAGACTGGTGACCTGTCCAGGGTGTACCCCGCCTCTCGCCCGGAACGATAGCTGGAGATAGGCACCAGCAACCCTCCCGACCCCACTGAGGGACAAAGGTGTAAAGAAAATGGATGGATGGATACTTTAAAGCCACCACATCTCAATTCAATGCAGAATCCTGGAGAAGTAGATGAAATGGGAGATTTAATTCATAGATGTGCAGCCAATATATGTGCAGCAGCTGAACATGTTATTATAGGAATATCTCCTTTGAACCTTCTCCTAGCAGGAGTACCCCTAGGCTTGGTACTGGGACCTCCTCTCTTTCCAATATACACCACCTCACTGGGTCAGTTTATCCGATCACATGGCGTCTCATACTACCACTATACTGACACTACTCAGCTTTATTAATCATTTTCACCTGATGACCACATGGTCCCAGGACTGTCTCCCTGGCATGTCGACATGAATTAAAGCCCATTGTCTTCAACTAAAACTCTCTAAAACCAGATGCTTGTCTTCCCAGGCAAGCACGACACATACCAAAATATCAGCATCAAAAATGAATCCCTATCACTTGCATCAAAGGTGCCAAGAAACCATTTGTCCTGATCGGTGACCAGCTTGATCTTTAGAGATCATGTTACCTCCATTGACCAGTCATGCTGTTTCACTTTGTTAAACCTAAGAGAAGTCTGTCTGTATCTGATATAACATGTCAGGTAACTTGTGTCATTCCATGATGGTGAAATTACCCGCTGAGCGCTACTACAATAGCTACCTTGTTTGTCTTCAAGGAACCATTGATGACCCAGCTCTTCAGAGATCATCTCCTAGTCCTGTATGTCCCTACGAACTTTACTGCATTTTTTCCTCTTTCTGCATTCCTCCCTATGTTTTCACTTTATTTTTACACAGTCACCTCTGACGGAACCTGGGCTCGTCTTTCTAGTAGCTTGTTAGCTTTGATATTAACTGCACTGCTTCGCAAATATTCATTTGTAAGTCTCTTTGGATAAAAGTGTTAGCCAAGATGCATAAACATAAAGAAAGAGAGTGGAATGCAGTGGAATAATAAGTGAGTAGTGGAATAATAAGTGAGCAGCTGATTGAATGCCTACAACAGAAAAACTACAAAAACAGTGTGTCTCTTCCTGGGGGCAACCTACACGGCTTGTGAGAACACAATGTCTTTTCCTTTAAACTGTGGCAAACCCCACATGTTTTAGTCTGCAGATGAGTCAGAAGTATTTGTCTCAGAAGAGGAGTATGAGTGCTTTGTGTGCATTTTTCTTCTCCAGATGAACCAGTCCCAGGGTTATTTTTTGCAAGGTGTGTGTAAAACTAAATATACACAAGTATGACTCGATCACGGATGTCTGTTACATCCGCTTTGCTCAGAAAGCAAAGCACTGGTCAAAATAGCCAAATAAGGCTTTGGTTTCCTCGAGCTAATGGTGCACAAAAGCCTCTCAGAAGTTCTCCGGCGCCACCCTCACTGCTACAGGAAACAGGAAATACCTTCTCCCACCTAGGGGCCAATCACAGGCCTTGGTTGATAGCACCAAGAGACTTTAGTCAGAGGAAGATGTACCGTTGGGTTTAACCAGTTGAACGATGAGACAGTTTAAGGAGTTTTTAAAGCAGTCTTACGGGTCCGATCTTTGTTCCATGCATGGCAGCTAATTGGTTCCAGAAGGAAGCTATGGTACGCCATGACCAATCAGATGCCAGAATCAGATCAGGAAGTGGGGAGAGGAACCTTGTGAACTGAAAGATTAACAGAAAAAGAGAAGTGACAATATCCTCGCCTAAAAGAGGAAGCAAAGTTGTGAGAGAAAAATGTTTAAATGTCAATAATTAACAGGGATATTTGTAGTCTCACACCATCTGATGATCCAAAATGGAATATAAATAAAACTCTAATCCAGCTTTTTATCATGGTATTGGAAACTTAGCTTGATAACCTGTTTTAATTAAATCCAGACTTTCAGAGAAATGTAAAGAACTATAAAGGTCAAGGGTATCATATGTCCCTAAAGCAGATCACTCAACTCTGAGTAGAAAAGCAGGAAAACAGCAATAAGACAATTCAAAATGCAACCATCTCTTTACAAGCAACAGCAGAAAGATAATGTTACATAATATAATTCTCTGAGTACACTTAATTTTCCTTAATCTCTGCTGTCCTTGCAAAATTTGCATGTGGGTGTGTGAGCATGATATATGAACTGGAAAAAAAAAAGAAAATCACGGCTTACTTACCCAGAGGGAAGGACGGTGATGAATAGAGTTGCAGAGATGCGAGATAGAGGGTGAAAAAGGCAGAGGGTGCTCAGCTCGCGGACTCTGGCCAGTCAACGCGAACGCCAACGACAGAGTGAGCTCAGGAAGAGCAAAGCAGAAACTGAAGAGAGGGGTGGAGAAGTTCAGAGGGGGAAGTGGAGGAGGGTGCAGTCAAACTCAGACATGCAGGAAGTTTGTAGATTAGGGTTCTAGGTTCAACGATAGGAAGAACAGAGCAGGTTTAATGGGAGTAAACTTCTTTTCCTTTGAAAGAATGAAGTTGAAACAGCTAGTGTGAAAGCCAAAAGTAAAAAGTAAAGGTAGGAGCATGAAAACAATTTAATTTTACACAAAATGGAGGAGGTGCAGAATGAAATGAGAGGCAAAACAGCATGAAGAAAAGGGGAGGGGCGTGTGGGCACTTCTACATAAAGAAAGAATTTGAAAAGGAGGACTTCAATATAGAAGAAAAGAAGAAAGCATGGGGTCTTTCCAACAAATAGACTGAAACAGCACACTTTCATCACCATTTTAAATTTATGCAGATACACAAGAACTTTCTCTTTCCCACCTGAATGAAGCTGTTTTTGTTGTTATTATTGTTTTTGTTGTTGTATTTTTACAAATAAAAATACAAATAGAAATGTGAGGAATATTAAGGCACATTTTTCCGCTGTTTCAGCTACATTTCATATCGATTCCAGGGTTAAAATGATAAAATATATAAAAATGTATATACAAACCGGATTCCAAAAAAGTTGGGACACTGAACAAATTGTGAATAAAAACTGAATGCAATGATGTGGAGATGGCAAAAGTCAATATTTTATTCGTAATAGAACATAGATGGCAGATAAAAAGTTTAATCTGAGTAAATGTAACATTTTAAAGGAAAAATATGTTGATTCAAAATTTCACAGTAGCAATAAGTGGCTGGAAAAAGGAAATTGAACATATAACAAACAGCTGGAAGACCAATTAACACTAATTAGGTCAATTGACAACATGATTGGGTATAAAAAGAGCTTCTTAGAGTGTTAGTGTCTCTCTGAAGCCAACATGGTAAGAGGATCATCAATTCCACCATTGTTGCGCAGAAAGATAGTGCAGCAATACCAGAATGGTGTTACCCAGTGTAAAATTGCAAAGACTTTGAAGTTATCATCATCAACCGTGCATAACATCATCAAAAGATTCAGAGAATTTGGAACAATCGCTGTGCGTAAGGGTCAAGGCCGTAAAACTCTACTGGATGCTCGTGATTTCCGGGCCCTTAAACGTCACTGTACCTCAAAAAGAAATGCCACTGTCAAGGAAATAACAGCATGGGCTCAGGAATACTTCCAGAAAGCATTGTTAGTGAACACAATCCACCGTTCCATCCGCCGCTGCCAGCTGAAACTCTACAGTGCAAAGAGGAAGCCATTTCTAAGCAAGCTCCACAAGCTCAGCCGTTTGCACTGGGCCAGGAGTCATTTAAAATGGAGTGAGGCAAAATGGAAGACTGTTCTGTGGTCAGATGAGTCACGATTTGAAGTTCTTTATGGACCACTGGGACGCCATGTCATCCGAACCAGAGAGGACAAGGATAACCCAAGTTGTTATCAACGCTCCGTTCAGAAGCCTGCATCACTGATGGTATGGGGTTGCATGAGTACTTGTGGCATGGGCAGCTTGCATGTCTGGAAAGGCACCATTAATGCAGAGAACTATGTTCAGGTTCTAGAACATATGCTCCCATCTAGAAGTCATCTCTTTCAGGAAAGACCCTGCATTTTTCAAGAAGATAATGCCAGACCACATTCTGCAGCAATCACAACATCATGGATACGTAGGAGAAGGATCCGGGTACTGAAATGGCCAGCCTGCAGTCCGGATCTTTCACCTATAGAGAACATTTGGCGCATCATAAAGAGGAAGGTGTGACAAAGAAGGCCCAAGACGATTGAACAGTTAGAGGCCTGTATTAGACATGAATGGGAGAACATTCCTATTTCTAAACTTGAGAAACTGGTCTCCTCTGTCCCCAGACGTCTGTTGAGTGTGGTAAGAAGAAGGGGAGATGCCACACAGTGGTACAAATGGCCTTGTCCCAACTTTTTTGGGATTTGTTGACGTCATGAAATTTTGAAACAACATATTTTTCCCTTAAAATGACACATTCTCTCAGTTTAAACTTTTGATCTGTGATTTGCGTTCTACTGTGAATAAAATATTAGATGTTGGGACCTCCACATCATTGCATTCAGTTTTTATTCACAATTTGTTTAGTGTCCGAACATTTTTGGAATCTGGTTTGTATGTTTATATATAAATATTCATCACTTGGACAAAATTATTTTTTTATAATGACAAAAAATATCAAGAATGAAATAACTTGAAACTGACCAAGAATAACATTAAATAAAACTTTACTGGAAAATTCAACAGAATCATTTTAAAGAACCTACAAATGAAACAGTTCTGTACAAACATGATGGTACCATTAGAAAAAAAGTGAAAATAATTTGACCATAGCGACATGTTAGACTAAGGTGTGTCCTCCAAAGGTGTTTTCATACTCTGTCAGACTGTCAGCTAAAAGCAGCAGGGTTCTGGTTCAGCACAGTTGTCTGCCTGACTTGTTAGGCAGACCTGTGAAGACACTATTCTTCTTCACTATAGAAGAAACGAAAAAAATGTCATTTGCACTATGAAAAAACAAAACAAAAAAACATATAAAACATTCCAATTAGTTAAACAACGTTGAGAAAAAACGTTGGATTTAGTGTTTCCTCGCCCGGACGTGGGTCACCAGGGTCCCACTCTGGAGCCAGGCCTGGAGGTGGGGCACGATGGCGAGCGCCTGGTGGCCGGGCTTTTACCCATGGAGCCCGGCAGGGCTCAGCCCGAAGAGGAGATGTGGGACCCACTTCCCATAGGCTCACCACCTGTGGGAGGGGCCAAAGGGGATGGGTGCAATGTGTGATGGGTGGCAGCCGAGGGAGGGGACCCTGGCGATCTGATCCTCAGCTGTAGAAGGGATGTGGAATGTCACTTCTCTGGTGGGGAAGGAGCCAGAGCTAGTCTGCAAGGCTGGGAGGTTCCAGCTAGAAATAGTCGGCCTCACCTCGACGCATGGCTCTGGTTCTGGAACCACTCTCCTTGAGAGGGGCTGGACATACTTCCACTCTGGAGTTGCCCACGGTGAGAGGCGCAGGGCAGGAGTGGGCATACTTGTTGCCCCCCATCTTGGCGCCTGTACGTTGGGGTTTATTCTGGTGAATGAGAGGGTAGCCTCCCTCCGCCTACGGGTGGGGGAACGGGTTCTGACTATTGTCTGTGCTTATGGGCCAAACAACAGTTCAGATTACCCACCCTTCCTGGAGTCCTTAGACAGGGTACTGGAGAGTGCCCCTCCTCGGGACTCCCTTCTTCTGCTGGGGGACTTCAATGCTCATGTGGGCAATGACAATGAGACCTGGAGGTGAGTGGTTGGGAGGAACAGCCCCCCCGATCTGAACTCGAGCGGTGTTCTGTTGTTGGACTTCTGTGCTCATCACGGATTGTCCATAACGAACACCATGTTCAGGCATAAGGGTGTCTATGTGTGCACTTGGCACCAGGACACCCTAAGCCGCAGTTCGATGATCGACTTTGTCATTGTTTCATCAGATATGCGGCCGTATGTCTTGGTCACTCAGGTGAACAGAGGTGCGGAGCTGTCCACTGACCACTACCTGGTGGTAAGTTGGCTCCGGTGGTGGGGGAGGAAACCAGTCAGACCTGGCAGGCCCAAACGTATTGTGAAGGTCTGCTGGGAATGTCTGGCAGAGTCCCCTGTGAGACGGAGCTTCAACTCCCATCTCCGGCAGAACTTCAAACACGTTCTGGGGGAGGTGGAGGACATTGAGTCTGAGTGGACCATGTTCTGTGCCTCCATTACCCAGGTGGCTTATCAGAGCTGTGGATGCAAGGTTGTTGGTGCCTGTTGCGGCGGCAACCCTTGAACCCATTGGTGGACACCTTCGGTGAGGGATGCTGTCAAGCTAAAGAAGGAGTCCTATTGGGCCTTTTTGGCCTGTGGGACTCCTGAAGCAGCTGATGGGTACATGCAGCTCGAGTGGTCACTCAGGCAAAAATTCAGGCATGGGAGGAGTTTGGAGAGGCCATGGAGAAAGACTTCCACACGGCTTCGAGGCGATTCTGGTCCACCATCCAGCATCTCAGGAGGGGGAAGCAGTGCAGCACCAACACTGTTTACAGTGGGGATGGTGTGCTGCTGACCTTGACTCGGGACATTGTGGGTCAGTGGGCGGAATACTTTGAAGACCTCCTCAATCCCACCAACATGAATTCCATTGAGGAAGCTGAGCCTGGGGACACTGGGTCGGGCTCTCCAATCTCTGGGGACGAGGTCGCCAAGATGGTTAAGAAGCTCCTCAGTGGCAGGGCCCAGGGGGTGGATGAGATTCGCCCAGAGTTCCTTAAGGCTCCGGATGCAGGGTTGTGTTGGCTGACGCGACTCTGCAATATCGCATGGACATCAGGGGCAGTTCCCTTGGATTGGCAGACTGAGGTGGTGGTCCCCCTGAGGGTGTGCTCCAATTACAGAGGGGTCCCACTCTTAAGCCTCCCTGGTAAGGTCTATTCAGGGATCCAGGAGAGGAGGGTCAGTCAGATAGTCGAACCTCGAATTCAGGAAGAGCAGTGAGGTTTTTGTCCTGGTCGTGGAACACTGGACCAGCTCTACACCCTCAGCAGGGTGTAGAGCTGCTGAGGGTGCATGCACCTGGAGGGTGCATGGGAGTTCGCCCAACCAGTCTACATGTGTTTTGTGGACTTGGAGAAGGCATTTGACCGTGTCCCTCGGGGGACGGTCAAATGCCTTGTGGGCACTGACACAGAACTGTCAGTGCCCCTGTTCTGAAAGTTGAATGTTTGTTGGGATAAAGTCTGTAAAAATTGCAGTTTCTGCTGCATAAGGTCTTGGTATGTTACTTTTGCTGTGATGTCATTGTCTGTTTTTATTTATTTTTTCTTTCAAATAATGTTTAATAGTCTTGGCGCATTGGGGAAAGCTACGGTATCAAAGGTACCGGGACCTTTGATACGGGCTGTCAGGTCCCTGTATGACCGGTGTCAGAGTCTGGTTCGCATTGCTGGCAGTAAGTCGGGTTCGTTTCTGGTGAGAGTTGGACTCCACCAAGGCTGCCCAAGGTGCCCTTTGTCACCGATTCTGTTCATTACTTTTATGGACAGAATTTCGAGGCGCAGTTGAGGTGTTGAGGGGATCCGTTTTGGTGGCCTTAGGATTGCATCTCTGCTTTTTGTGGATGATGTGGTCCTATTGGCTTCATCAAGTCATGATCTGCAGCTCTCGCTGGAGCTGTTCACAGCCGAGTGTGAAGCGGCTGGGATGAGGATCAGTGCCTCTAAATCCGAGGCTATGGTCTTGAGCCGGAAAAGGGTAGAGTGCCTTCTCCGGGTCGGGGGGGAGGGGGTGTCCTGCCCCAAGTGGAGGAGTTTAAGTATCTTGGGATCTTGTTCACAAATGAGGGAAGAAGGGAATGGGAGATCAACAGGCGGATTGGTGCAGCGTCTGCCATGAAGCGGGTGCTGTACCAGTCTGCCGTGGTGAAGAGAGAGCTGAGTCAAAAGCGAAGCTCTCGATTTACCAGTCGATCTATGTTCTCACCCTCATCTATGGTCATGAGCTTTGGGTCATGACCGAAAGAACGACATAACGGATACGAGTGGCCGAAATGGGTTTCCTCCGCAGGGTGGCTGGGCTCTCCCTTAGAGATAGGGTGAGAAGCTCGGTCATCCGGGAGGGACTCAGAGTGGAGCCACTGCTCCTCCACATCGAGGTAAGCCAGTTGAGGTGGCTGGGGCATCTGGTAAGGATGCCTCCTGGACGCCTCCCTGATGAGGTGTTCTGGGCACGTCCCACTGGGAGGAGGCCCCAGGGAAGACCCAGGACACGTTGGAGGTACTATGTCTCTCAGCTGGCCTGGGAACGCCTTGGGGTTCCCCTGGAGGAGCTGGAACAAGTGGCTGGAGAGAGGGAAGTCTGGGCCTCCCTTCTGAAGCTGCTGCCCCTGTGACCCCATCCTGGATGAAGCGGATGGATGGATGGATGGATAGTTTAACATTTAAAGCTATGAGCCAAATTGCACTGATCTGTCACTAATATGTCAGAAATTTCAGCAAGCATTTACAATACACTGGACTAGACAGAGAAAAAAAAGCGTTTTAAATATTTCAAATACTAGACAAGATGTGAAGTTTTCACCTGAAGTTTTCACCTGATGAAGGTTACCATCACTCACAAACTAAGTCACAGCTCTTAGTTTACAGCACAGATAAAATCAAACTCATCATTATCAAACTTGATGAACCAGCAATGGTCTCCTTCTTTTTCCATGGCTTCACTGGTGTCACAGTTTTCTTTTGGTTCATTGTGACCCCAGAGTTTAAACTCTACAGCACTGTCATCAACCCAGAACCAGTAATGGAGGGAAGAGGTGTAGTGAAGGCAGAGCCATATGAAGAGACTGTTGGCTTTCTCAGCCTCCAGTTCAGCAAAGGTCTGCATCTGTTTATCCAGGATGGAGGCTAGCTCTTTGTGGTTATGTCTGCAGTAGCTCAGGGCTTCTTCCAAGATCTTGTTTTGGTCAATCAGTAAAAAAGGTGAATCATAAAAAGAAATGTAAGCCTGTTTTATATGACAGAAAGTCAAGCAACTCCATATAAAACAGCACAGTCAGAGATGCAATAAGTTTATAGCAGGTGTGTGAATGATCTCATGGTCTGACTGCTGATTGCAGCAATACACATTATTAGCAAAAATAGAGGGCCCCAAAACCAAATTTTGTTTAGGGCCCCATGGAGGATTGGGCCAGTCCTGTTCCCCCATCAAAGTCATCTCACCACCAGTGAGTGGTCAGTGGACAGCTCTGCCCTGTCTTCACCCAAGAATGCTAAGAGCACATATGGACACCCTGATGCTTGAACATGGTGTTTGTTATGGACAATCCATAATGAGCACAGAAGTCCAATAACAGAACATCACTCAGGTTTAGATCAGGGTGGTCGATCCTCCCAACCACACTCCTCCAGATCTCATTGTCATTGACCATTTGACCATGAAATCACCCAGCAGAACAAGGAAGTCCCCAAGAAGGGCACTCTCCAGAACCCCTCCAACATCTCCTAA
>NW_006801122.1:20886-21255 GCF_000485575.1 Poecilia formosa | reverse complement strand
CCTACCAATGGCTGGAAAAAACTGGACTCAAGGACAGCACAGAGGCCCTCATCCTGGCTGCCCATCTGGAGTTTAGGAACAGGCCCTAAACACCAGAGCAATACAGGCTCAGATCTACCACACCAGACAAGACCCAAGGTGTAGGTTGTGCAAGGAGGGCCCTGAGACAGTCCAGCACATAACAGCAGGGTACAAGATGCTGGCAGGGAAAGCGTACATGGAACGACATAACCAAGTGGCAGGCATAGTGTACAGGAACATCTGTGCAGAATATGTACTGGACACCCCAAGATCAAAGTGGGGAACACCCCCAAAGTTGGTGGAGAATGACCGAGCTAAGATCCTGTGGGACTTCCAGATCCAGACAGA
>NW_006801122.1:9409-19967 GCF_000485575.1 Poecilia formosa | reverse complement strand
GTCCAGAAATGTGCAGTTCTAGGCACAGCCAAGATACTGGAGGAACCCTCAAGCTCCCAGGCCTCTGGTAGAGGACCCGAGGCACTGACTTAATCAAAATCATAAGACCCCTTGCATGTTATTGTTTACATACGGAAATTTCCGTATGGAATTTCCATCCATGGCCGCGCTGCCACGGTAGAATAATTCTGTTAACTCAATGAAACTTGGAAATATAGATATTATTAATTTAGTGCTATGCTGCACAGCAAAGGGAAATCCTGTTGAAGTACAACTCAAAACCACCTGTTTCTCGCTCTCTGTATCAGCCAGGCTACACGTAGACTCATTGTGTGTAGCTTCACTTATTCTTCTTCAAGTGAAGCTAAACACCAGCATCCGGATAAAGGACATCCGGCACTCATCAACATTTGACATACAAAGAAACTCCATGCACAAACATTCCTGTTCAGTAAAGACATGGAGAGATAAAGCAGTGAAGTGACAGGAGGAGGAAGAGACCTTTGAATAATGAGTAGTTTTTAGAAGAGGAGAGCAGTGAAAATACCTGGTAATAGAATAATGCCACATGCTCAACCTTATTTCATTTCTGCCAGGAGGATGTTGTGTTCATGTTCACAGGTTACTGGAATTAAAAATAGTTTTTCTTGTTCTAAAATATACTGAAGTAATATTCACTGTAAGTACATGAAGAAAGATGCAAACTAAAACTGAAACTATTGTGATTGTGTCAAGTACTATGTTACCTTCAGCAGTGGTAAAACTCCTGCACATATATAACTTAAAGAAGTGGCCTCCCTTTCTTTAAGAAGCTCTTGGTTGTTCTGACACTGCACCTTCATCACTACAGTGCTCCTCCATTATGCCATTTACAAACATTCTGAGAACAGGACTGAGAAGTAGTTCCTATGACGAGCTCAGCAGATGCACAGGTGTTTGCTAATTGCTGCTGCTGCTCGTCTGGAGGAACTGAGTGAGGGAGGAGCGGAGAAGGGTGCTTTGTGAGGCGTAAACTTGACTCAAGACTGCAGCTCCGAGAAGGACAAAAAGGCAGCAGTTGGTTTAATCAGTCCAAATGGTTGCTGCGGGAGATTTAAAGGAACATGCACGAAGAAATCACAGCAGCACTCCAGGTATGTCTTTGATGAATGAATAATATTATAACATGATATCTTCCTGCTCTCCCTCCCATATCTACCCTGTTTTTGCTCTCTGTCCTTTGTCCTTTGCTGACTTGTTAATATAGTGGAGCCTCTCTTTGCATATCTTCTTTATTGCAAATAATGTATCTGGTCAGCTGGTCTCTCAACGCAATGGATCAAATTTTTTTGATGAGAAGACGGAGCATAGGAGCGCCCTCTTGCCCTGATGGGACATATGCAGCTGGATACACAATGGATTCCTGGGGGAAATGGAAGATCGTCGGTCGGTGGATGTTGAAGATGTGTACATATTGGATGATTCATAGCAGGATTTCTGCTTTTTGTATTCTGTGGTTGCCTGGTATATTTTGAAATTCAGAAAACATCGGCAATTCACTATAATTATTTTTCCAGGACTGGAACAATAAAAGAACATGATCCTCACAGTGCTGCCTACTTTGTCCAGACGACAGTGGGTTTGTTGAAGCAGGTGCATGATGGCATCATCAACGCTGATTCCACGACAATAAGTAGACTGCAGGGGGTCCTGATATGTGCTTGTTTGCTTACAGCATCAGACCCAGAGACCTAAAAATCCTCAACAGCCTGATAAAGAAGGCTGGTTCTGTTCTGGGGACGATTGTGGAACCTCTGGAGATTACTATGCAAAGAAGAATTCTTCATAGGACCAAGAAAATTATGGACATCCCTGAAGTAATATTCACTGTAAGTACATGAAGAAAGATGCAACCTAAAACTGAAGGTTTTAGGTTTTAGTTTGCAAAGTGAAACTAAACACCAGCATCCATGGACACCTGGCACTCATCAACATTTGACATACAAAGAAACTCTGTGATGAGATGCTCAGTATCTCATCACAATACTGAACATCTTCAGTCAGAGGCTTCTTCAGATTCAGTGCAGTACAGACCGTTGCAGAAGATCTTTCCTGCCAACAGCCATCACTATGTTTAATTACTCTTTGAAGTATCTAAATTAATGAGTTAATTTCCCTTTGGGATTAATAAAGTATTCTTGAATTTGAACTTTGAATTGAATTGAAGCCATGTTGCCAGGTTGTTGTAACTCATATTAATTCAAATGGTGGAGGTGGTTTAAGCTTCCTTCTTTTCTCATCTTTGTTCCTCTTCTGCCTGCCTTCAACTCCTTTGGGATTTCAGGTTCCAGTTGTGGTAATAATTCAGTGTTTCCTGTGTTAATCAGCTGCTTCCTGTTGTAAACCACCTTGTTGCTATGGTTATGCATCACAACAAAATAGCAAAATATGAAGAATATTGCCAAAAATCAGTTCAACTATGCAGTATATAAAACAAGATGGGATAGTTGTCCAAAAAAAAATCTATTTTTACCGTGCTGTCACCCTGAGCGGTGCAATTCTAGAATAAAATACGATTCTATTCTGTTTTATTCAGTAATGCTATTACTCTACCTCTTCCACATGGGTTGTGTTTTTATGTTGTAAATATGCTGCTTCTCATGTCCAGAGTTTTTTTCTGTCTTCATTACCAATCAAGAATGTGCCATCAAAGTTAAACTGCATCAGAGCAGCAAAATACGCTGCTGTTTAATGCTAATGAGATCAGAAAAAATATGAGGATTTCATTTTTAAGAAAATAATAGGAAGGAATGTATTATAATGTAGTGAAAAGTAAAATGCAGACAGCTTGTTCTTTCGTGACAAAGGAGGTGGTGCAGCACAGTGAGGGGTCTCAGAGACTTCATCTCTTGTTCTTTATTCCCAAAGAGGCTTACCTGCTTCAGGTTTCCTCCATACAAAAGACCAACAGGCCAAGGTAGGTGTTACACTATAATTTCATGGGAGGAGACGGTTGGGAAGGAAGTCTGGATGGGAACCAGAGAGCATTAGGAGGGGCAGGGGGCAGGAGCAGGCTGGGGGTGGCAGGTTGTGCTGCCACTCTTCAGCTCAGGTTTTGTCTCTTGATGCTCTATTTTCCCACATTTGATATTCAGACACTATGGCTTTAAATATACTAACCAACATCAATGGAGTGTTACTTTAATTATGACCATGTAGCAGCTAGAAAATATCAAATTATTTATGTTTCCATCTAGTTTTATTGTTTGCTTCTATCTTGTAAATAAAATTTGGATTTTATTTTATAAAACATGAAACAGAGTGCAACCTAACATGTTTAACTTGTATAGTAAGCATACTGATTGTATTCTGTTTTATTCAATAATGCTATTTACTCCACTACTACTATCAAAGTTCTATTATAGTTCTGGCAGAATTCAACTTCAAAATTATGAACTCTGCAACATTAACTGTGTTTTCAAACCTTAAATATTTATTAGCACCAACTAAATAGGTGCTAGTAACCCTAACCCTTAAAATTGCGTGTAGCAATTTTAAAGGCTTTTAAACTTGCTACGTAGCAAAGGCTTTCATACATTTTATTTGATTGTAGGCTTTGATTATAGTATAGTCCAACAGTATCTAAGTAATTAAGATGAATTACATTTCTATTTCCAAGCTGGAATTGAATTTCAAAATAATCATAGTAAATTGAGCTGAGGTTCAGATTTTGACTTGGAAACTCAAAAGTTCTTCACTTGCAAACCGACTAAACCTAACATGGCTGCCTTGCACATCACAGATTTGACGGCCGCAGCAATACATGCATCTTACTTTGTGTTTCTTAAGAACTCCTGCACACACAGAACTACTCAAATAAGTTAATAAATCCTGCTGGGTTTCTGGTGTTATTACAGCTGCCATCACTTCCAGATCCAAGTTCAGACTTCAAAGGTACATTAAGACCAAGCTTCAGTTAGTCCAAGCTCACAGATTTCGTGTTTAAATATTATTATAAAATATAAAACAAAAGAGCGCCAGGTAATAAAAATGAATTATACTTCTGGAAAAAGATAAAAGATAATCATTCAAATTATTTGTAAAATCCAACTTAAGCTTTGTGGGAAGTAAAGAAGTGTTACTTTCCTGTCCAAACCTTTTCTGGGGTAAATGTCTAAGAGTAATGATGAGCCTGTTTCTGGAAACACAACTGTACAGTGTCTACGAAAAGTATTCACCCCTTTGGATATTTTACCCTTTTATTTCCTTTACAAATCAATCATTATTAAGAAAATTCTACTTTTTGGCCAAAAAATGACACAAACCTCTCACTTTAACATCAAACTGAAAACTGATTATTAGAAAATTTTGTCAATTAAGAAAAAAAAAAGACATTTCCTGAACTCCTGCCACTGTTGCAACCATCACTACACTAATTGTATTATAAAGACATGCACTGGTTTATCAGTATTCCTGGCTACATTGACAACATGAGAACTAAAGAACATTCCAAGCAAAGCTTAAGAAAGATTATTTAAAAGTATAAACTTTTAAATAATGGACATAAAACATTCCCTGGATATCAAGGCTAGACTAAAGTTTGAGAGAAGGCATGTGGGAGACTCCATGGTCAGGTGAAAGAAAGTTTTTGCTGGAGCTTTTTAACGGCCAAACACACCATCCCTACTACGGAGCCTGGTGGTGGCAGCATCATGCTGCGGGGATACTTCTCAGGAGCAGGCCCTAGAAGACTTATAAAGGTAGAAAAGGTGGAAAATCTATTTTCCAGCGAGACAACAAGCCGAGCAACCAGCTAAAGCTACACAGAGATGTTTGAAGACAAAAGGTAGAGGTTCTGGAATGGCCCAGAGAAAACCCAAACACTGACCCAACAGAACTTTTGTGGCAGGACTTAAAAAGGGCTGAAGGTGCATCTACTGACTGGAGGGGGTGAATATTTATGCACTCAGTTATTGTATAATGTGTGTAATAATACATAGTATGTATTATTACATATGATGTATTATTATTAATAATAATACATACATACAATTTATATAGTGCTTTTTCAGACAGACATTTTATAAGAGAAGAATAAAATAAATTGAAATATTACTTTATGCTTCATGTTTTTGTCATTATTTTTGTAGAAATCAGTTTTCACTTTGAAATTTTTGTTATAAGAAAAGAAAAATAAAATCTTAAGTTGATAATGATTGATTTGAAAAATAATATAAAAAGTGTAAAACATTCAGAGGGGTGAAAACTTTATTGGCACTTCAGTTGGTATGTTGAAACACGACACTCATGGAGTGTAGAGCCAGTCCAGCTTGAGTCAAGGACAAGTGGCTGAGTTGAGATAAAAATAGATGAAACAGCAACCAGTCTGCTGAAAATGTCTAGAAGATAGCTAGTCTACATTCAGACAATATCAAAGACAACATTTCGGTAGAATCAGATTCACAAAGTGTTGAACACCCTGACTCAAAGAGAAAATCAGCCGCTCAGTTCCCACCAAACATTCTAACTCAAAGTGTGCAGATAGAAGCACAATGAGATGACAGACAGGGTGAGTTATAAAACAGAGCAGCAAACTCACAGGGACCTCCACATATTTGGCTGCTGCTTTCACCTTTTAGGGGGAAGAAGGGAAGGAGAAGAGTCATCACACTGAAGCCTAGCTGTGAAGATCTGGTTTCCAACAAATAAAATGCTGCCCATGTGGCCATCTAAAACAAAGAGGCTGCATGTTTGTGGTTCTCACTGTGAAAGAGAGGATGGAGGAGAAGAATGTTCCTTCATCGTATCTGGACAGCTTGGAGAGGACGCTTTCTAAAACAGCAGTACACTGCAGACACAAAACACAACAAATAAGATTTGTTTTATGCAGTTATATTATAATTTTAACATGATTCAGTATCATTTTTATTAAATACACATTTCTCAAGTCCACTGCTTTGGAATTTTACCTAGAAAAGATTAAATTCTTTACTGTATTAATTGTAAAAAAGTCAAACAAGAAAAATTGTCCCCCCTATGAATCATAGAAACTCACTACTAACACAATATCACAAGCAGTACAATACTAACTACGTAAATTCTAAATAAACAAATGTCAAAGATAAATATTTTTTGTTCATGCAAGAAGAGAAAAGTAATGTACAGCAAAATTCTTTAGAAATGTGTATGAAAAATACAACAGAATCAAGGATGAAAGTACCTTTGATGTGAGGGAGAAGATCATTTCTTTGAACGTGTCATCAATCAGAACATCAATTTTGGAGTGGTACTGTTGCTGTGGTTATCAGGGTGGCATCATATTTATGGACGGGGAGACATGGAAACGACAAAAACAATGAGTTTTTTCTAAAATAAGACAGATGCCGTCCACAGAAGCATTGTAACATAAAATTAGGAGTGCCGTTAAAAACCTTCCCAACAGTGTAACACTGCAGAGTTAAGCAGCTAATAAGATGCCTTTTGCTGCTAAATCAAATTCCCATCCACACAGGAAAAGCAAAGGAATCTGAAGGATACTTCTTCTGTGTCTCTGCACAATTAGAGCAGCCTTGTATTCATTTAAAGCACCGGTCTAAAAGCAAGGACCAAAGGCTCAAACACGAGATTCAATTAATCCGCCATTTCATGTCTTGTTTGCCTCGATCCCCAGCCCCCTGAAAAAATATTCATGGCACCTTTTCCCTTGAAGGAAGAAGAGAAAAAAAGGCCGAGTGCTGAATGGCAGCGGCAGAAGGGGAGTTCGTCTCTTGCCAACAATGCCCTTTCACTGGCCGTCTAAAGAGCACCCAAATTAAAAATTTCAAACAACAAAGCACGTAGATCGATGACAAGCTGCAGCTCTGGGCAGGTCACAGCCAAATTTAGCTTCTCCTGTTCATCCACGAGTCTGCAAAATAGCAGTTTTCTTTTAATTTACCTTTTTATTATTTATTTATTTATTTAGCCAAGCTGACTTTTTTTCTTCTGGTCTTAACAGCTACATTCTCTTTCCCACTGCAGCATCTAGGTTATTGATTACTGATGTAATCTAAATAACTTAGCAGAAAAGGTAAGGAAAATCTGGTTGGTTAATTTTTTGTTGTAACAATGCTTTTTGGCAATGCAAAGCAGAATGGTGCCACATCTGTAAGAAGCGTTGATGTGTTGGTTGAGCAGCAGAGTTGAGTATGTGCTCTGGACCCATTGAACGTTTGCCAAATGCTGCTGTGCCAAAAAGTTTATGATGCTACTGACCTGCAGCAGTTCAGCCACCAATGCTGCCTTTGGACACTTTTGGTTTCGAAGTCCAGCAGAGGAATTCAGTGAGACATTTATATTAGGTCTACCAGAAATTTCAGCCAAGGAGCTGGCAATGTTTTTTGTTTTGTTTTATAATGTAAATGGTGGCAGTTTAGCAAGCAAAAATATAAAATAATTTAGTTTTACCAATTGATTAGATCTTCTACATAAGTTTACTTTGTCTTTTTGTAAATACAAAAATCTTTGCTTTCATTGTATTTGTAATATAAAAAAAAAGAAAAATAGTGCATAGTGCACACCTAAATCTTTTAGGTGTGCACTATGTTTGACAAAATAAAAAAGGAAGAATACGTCAGAAAATCTAAACAATGAAATACATTTTCATTTTCTTTTCTGCCTTTCTCAACTAAAACATAGCTTCCAAATAAACTTACATGGTCTCAAGAATATCTGAATTTTGTTCATCTTTTAGTCCATTTTTCTAATTTTTTGTGTTCTTTTATTTGCATACAATATCTGGACATGTAATCTCACTGACACACCCCATCTCATGGTCACAGACCTGTTTCAGCAAACAATTAAATCAGATGTATGACACAGAGTGCTGATGACACCACCAACACCGTTTATAATGGGGATGGTGTGCTGCTGATCTCGACTGGGGACGTAATGAGTCAGTGGGTCTTTGAAGACCTCCTCAATCCCACCAACATGCCTTCCATTGAGGAAGGGGAGCCTGGGAACTCTGGGTCGGGCTCTCCAATCTCTGGGGACGAGGTCACTGAGGTGCTTAAAGAGTTCCTGAGGGGCAAGGCCTCAGGAGTGGATGGGATTTGCCCAGAGTTTCTTTAGGCTCTGAATGTTGTTGGGCTGTGTTGGTTTATGTGGACATTGGGATAAGTTCCCCTTGATTGGGAGAATGGTGTGGTGGTACCTATGGGGGGATTTTACTGCCATAAGTTGAGAGCACATATGAAAGCAGGACTTCATGTCTTTATTCTAAAAACTTGTAATGCTTGTACTCAAAATTTCTGCTCTCTTTCAAATATTCACTGTGCCTTCTCAAATCTTTCTCCTCTTCTCTCCACTCGGATCAAATTTCTGCTCAAAG
This sequence comes from Poecilia formosa, assembly GCF_000485575.1. Lineage (NCBI taxonomy): Eukaryota > Metazoa > Chordata > Actinopteri > Cyprinodontiformes > Poeciliidae > Poecilia > Poecilia formosa. The sequence continues at coordinate 11,617 of NW_006801122.1, read as the reverse complement.
TTCTCTGCTCACTTGCAAATTTGTTTTCTGCTCTCTTGAGAAACAAAGAGTACCACCACATGGCAACCTCTCAGCCAATAGAATGAAAGGGTTATATTGTGTGCATTGGTTTCCTTCAGGGTGTCTGTATGGCTACTACTGATTATAGTAGAACCCATATGATAGCACCTACTGAGCCAAGAGAGCAAAAGTTTTGAGTACAAAGACATGAAGTCCTGTTTTCAGACTGAAAATGTGTGTTCTTGACTTATGGCAGTAAAATTTCCCCATAGTCCCCTATAAAAAAGGGGATTGCAGAGTGTGTTCAAACTAGAGAGATCACAGGCTCCATGCTAAGATCTATTCAGGGGTCCTGGAGAGGAGGATCCATCAGATAGTCTGACCTCGGATTCAGGAAGAGCAGTGAGGTTTTTGTCCTGAATGTGGAACACTGGACCAGCTCCACACCCTCAGCAGGGTCCTGGAGGATGCATTAGAGCAGAGGTTCCCAAATTGTGGGGCTGCGCTGGGTTTTTACCTTAGAATGGCCAACTCTCTGTTATTCCTCTGTCAATTTGATACAGTAGGGGCTTCCGCATTTCCCATATCTGTGTCCTCTGTTATTTTTATCAGCAGTTAAAACTATTTAATCCGTTTTTCCGAGCCGCCTTCAAATGCAACATGAGAGCTACTTCACTCGCGCTGGGTTTACACCTGTGGGCAGTGAAGGAGACCTGCTGCTGCTGTGCGGAGCTACAGGTGTGTTAGAATCATGGCAGCAAACCAGCAAAACGTAAAGAACTTTTCACAGTTTTTCCCCCAAACTAACCGACTGATGAGTAAAGCTGTCTATGTTCAGCTACAATTTATTTTGCCCCCCAAAAAGTTGATTCCCTCCCACCACCCCTTGTTCGTCTGGAGCCGGGGCTGAGTATAACAGGGAGTTTCTAAGAATCCACCCGCCTCCCCCTCCCTCCTTCGCGCACACACATCGTTCAACCAGACGGCTATTTGTAAGCCATAGGGGGGGGGGGCAGAAATAGTTTGGAAACCACTGGGGGGGCCCAGGAGAAAAAGTTTGGGAACCACTGCATTACAGTCTACATACTCTAATGCACGTGTCAAACTCAAGGCCCGCGGGTCACATGTGGCCCGCCACGTCATTTTATGTGGCCCACCCAGCGTTTTATAGGCCCATGATTGATTTAAAATAGGTTTTGAAAACGAATTGACTACAAACTACATCTCCCATAATGCATTCTGCATTCCGATTGTTACCAGGGAACATTGCGGCTTCTCGCCACTAGAGAGCAGCAGAGTCACCTTAAGCTGCTTATTGATTTTCCCAGCAAATAAAACTGAGACATCGACAAGCTAACATCAAAACATCCAAGAAAAGAAAAATCAATCTACAAGCAAGACTGTGAATGAAGATGTGTGTGAGTTGGTGTCAGGGCGGGCTACTTTTTTGTTATCCGTTATCTTGACCGACAACAACAACAACAAAATCGTTCATGTACTATTTTTATCCGTGAAATTACAATCATATTAACATCGGCTATTTAGTCGCATTTTATGCGGTTTATATAAAAATGTAGATAAATGCATCTACATTTTTCTCCGTAGTGACAAAAACCACTGACTGAGGCCCCAATAACTTTTAATAAATTAAATTAAGCGACTTCACTTAAATTAGCATCACTTCACCCGCTGGGGTCTGAACGCACTTCCTCCTGGTTCCCATCTGCAGAAAAATCTGCGCTAATTCATCAGTCAGTTGGATCTGTCTGATCCAAACAGATCAACTGATCGATTGAACTCTTTGAGTGTTTTACCCTGCGCGCGGTCCGGTGTGCGCTTTTACCAGGATTTATTTTGCCTGGTTTTGCTTCTCCAAAACGGACAAATGTTACGTCTGCAGCTCCTCCAGAACGCCGCTCTCCTGGGTAACGTGCACCAAGAAGGCTCCATTTGTTAAATCCGCTGGATGAGTTACTTCCGCAGTGGTTGAGTAGCGGACTCCATAGACGTAATATAAGAGTAGACCCCGCATTGGCCGCTCCGGTGCAGGAAATACGGCGGCCATCTTGGAGCGGTATACCCTCCTACTTTGCTCAATCAAAACAGCAGAAGATGCCTCAGCACTGAGGGATATTGTTGTTCTGGTCGATGGATTATTGATGTGAGGGCTCCACAGACAACATTTCACAAGTAAGATGGACATATTAT
>NW_006801122.1:0-9330 GCF_000485575.1 Poecilia formosa | reverse complement strand
TTCTTTATGGGCCTGCTCTGCCCATCCGCTGGTTCTGCCAGACATTTACACAGACTCCACACAACTCTGACAATCTGTGATTGACTTCTCTGTGTGTTTATATGCAGACAGAGGTACAGATAAAACATACAGCACTGAGATCTGGACCAAAAGGCTCCAGATCATAACGGTCAACTAAAGGTTTATGCACATGTGGCAGCTTCGGGTCGGGTTGGGATCAGGAACCGCTCTGATGTTTGAAAACAGACTTTGACTCTGATCCGGTCCAGGTCTGAACCAATTCTGCCTAAAAATGAAATGAGATTTCTGTATTTGTCACCATTTATAGAACTGTGATGATGTTTTCTTTCTAATGGCATTGGGATGAAATAAATAAATAAAAGGACATTGGGCCCATGTCCGTTTATGGGTCCATACCAAATACTCACCCACACTTTGCTCAGAGCAGATCATTTTGGCTCTGGTTGAAAAATAATTGCATTATTTTTTTTTCCTCTTTGCTCTTCCAAAAGCCAATCAGCCATCAGCCATAAATATCAATGCCTACTGATGGTTTTCAGGTCTCTGTTGGCTGTTGACATTCATTTTGTCTGCTAAATAACAAGCACATTAAAGTTTATTCATGGTGCTTTTCATTTTGTTTTCAATGCAAAAATATTGTTAGCAGTCTGGCTGGTCATCTGTTCTACTCAGATAATCTCTTTCCCGCACAACTTGTGGAACATGCAGCAAATATAATCTGCGCTGCCTTCTGGTTTTACACCCACAGCATCCAGATCGCCATGCTGTGCCGTAACATTGTGATGCGCTGGAACTATTAGGTTGTCCTGCTGCTCTAAATTGGCATTGCTGGTGGATATTTGACATCTATTTTATCTATTATTTTTTTAATGTTCCAAATATTTGACCAGTCGTGATTTTTGTCATATCTGTCTATCCTCGGCATAATTGTATTGTGGATATTTTGGACTTGTAATAAGTAGATGAGCACAGGGGCGCCCGCAGCTGTATGGCTGTATGCACTGTGTGTACCTTGAGATTTTCCTTTAAGTAAAACAGAAAAGAATAATTTTGTTTTTTTTTATCTAACCCTCTTTACTATTAACAACATTTAGGAGAAAAAAAGATATATTGTGTCAAAACATCTTGTGCGTAGCGAGTCTGTGTGAATCCGTGCGCACAAAGCCTAAATGTTATTGGTCAGTTTATCTTGTAAATTTGGCGACTTGACACTTTTTCTGTAAGCTATTCCCACCTTTGGAGATTCGAAATCTCGTCCTGCTACTCATCGTTTGGACTTCTCCTTGATTTTTATGTTCTTTATGGAGGCAGTTTGAAGAAGATATCACCTGGGATTGAAGGTGATGATGTGGTGCAGCTTTATAAGCCTTTTGAATTTAACCACAGTTACAAAGTTATTGCTGATAAATTCTTATACCCAGCTCCATTTAAGCTCACAATCATTGAGTACTTTATAGAAACACTCAGTAAAAAAACACTGGAGGTTGTAAAACTGAAGATGAAAAAAAATCTTATCCAGAAGCATATCATACATGTTAAGAACTTGCAAATAAAAAGTTAATTTTATGTCAATAAGCAAAAAAATTATTAGGGAATTAATTTCGTAATGTGAAAATATATTACAAAACAGTATATGCCCAATGTGACATATGTCACAATTTAGATGTGAACCAGTGAGTGGCGCTATTAAAATAACCTTTCAGATATGCGTTAAATATGATCGATTTGATATAATATATAACTTCTTATGAGTTAAAATATAACTTATCATTTGGGTGTTATGATCCAGTAATTCCTATTGTCACACAGAGGCTGAACCGATAGTCTGATTATGTGTTAGTTTTTCAGCAATGCAATTAGTCACAATGTCACAAAAATCTTATTCTAAAGTTTTAAACATTAAAAAAAAATGGGTGAAAGATCTTACCAGCCCCCCATTATGACCTCTCTCTTCTAAAGGCCTGGCTACATCAGTAGAGTTGACAAGAAGAAAACAACAGCACACCAGCACACTCTGAGTTTTTCTCTCTTTTACTTTTTCTTAACACCAGGACATATTTGACTTGTTTCAGGAATGTGTGACTCATTAATGATGGTGGCAGGCTTTGGCTCTGCACAGTGAAGATGTGCTTAGTGTTCCATGCAAAAAAATGCAACAAATCTGGTTTCAACATGGTGGAAAAAAATAGCATCCTGATTTTATTAAACACAAGAAATTATCAGTTTTGAAGATGATTCAGTAAACCATATAGCAGAATGAAACCTTTTTCTACAATTAAGCATGTTGAATCTTTTTGTTAAACCAGTATCTGTTTAACTTTATTCTGAAAAGTGGAAACGAAAGTTTGTGTGCATTCTCTAATTCCCATTTTTTCAAAAGACCACAAGATGTCACTCTTTCTTCATTTTAAAGAGCTTGGAAAGTCTGTGGCCGAAGTCTGTGAGCATTTTGTATTCAATGAGAAGCACATAAGAAATATTGCTTTCTTAAATATATCTCTATTTTTCACACCAACTTAATACTTTCAGGGTTGCAGCTGATTTTTTTTTGCCACAAGACTAAAAATTGTGTCCCTGTGCAGCCCACTTGATGAAATTCAGACAAACCAAAAAGAATCTAACAAGCAGAGCAGATTGCATGATGAAGCTCTCATTATTATTTTTCCAAAATTTATTTATGGTTTCACATGAGGTACAGTGTAAAGGCAGTGCAGTAGTTACATAGTTAACATTGTACCATGATGAAGCTCTCATGAGCACAATTTCTGATTATGGTACTCATGATTACGACTATTATTATTTATTTTTTTAGAAAATATATAGTACTTTTAGCTCATTATTGATTATTCAGGAACAACAACTGACTGATAAAGAAAAAAATTTTGTTTAGAGACTAAACCTTTGAGATAAACAACTTAGAATGTTAAGCTAAAGATCCATCCATCCATCCATCCATCCATCCATCCATCCATCCATCCATCCATTTTCTTCCACTTCATCCGGGGTCAGTTTGCAGGGGCAGCAGCTTCAGAAGGGAGGCCCAGACTTTCTTCTCCCCAGCCACTTCTTCTAGCTCCTCCGGGGGAACCCCAAGGCGTTCCCAGGCCAGCTGAGAAGAGACATAGTCCCTCCAGCGTGTCCCAATGGCGAAATGAATAGTTTGTTCATCTGGAAATTCTTCTTCAACAAGACAACAGCATCACTATTGTCTTTAAATGTCTGTGTCGTCTTGATCATTTCTAGAGAAATGGTTCTTCTAAAGAAATGCGGAAATTTCTGAGGAACTATTCTGTGGAAGGCAGTTAGATAGTAGACAAACCTGATTAGATGGCCATAAAACAAACAAGTTAAATTCACGTCACACCTTCATATTTTTCTGGCATGCCCTTTTGTTCTAGCAGCTAGCAACTGTGATCATAAATGTTTCAGTCTGAAGTCTTTTCCTTCAGACATGGAGCTACAATTTCAAGACAAACATGTTGAATATATGCTGAGAATACTGGCAACTGAAAATTTAACATCCATCCATCCATCCATCCATCCATCCATCCATCCATCCATCCATCCATCCATCCATCCATCCATCCATCTTCTTACATCCTTTTCCTATTGGGGTCAGGAGGTGTGCTAGTGCCTATCTCCAGCTGTCACATCTATTTCTCCCTTTTAAATACATTACAGTGTCTTGATTAAATTGCATCATGAAAAATAATTGAAAAAAAAGGTGCTGCAGTGGTGTAGGGGTAAAGCACAATCAATGTATGGAGACCGTAGTCCTTGACACTGCTGTCACAGGTTCGAGTCCTGGTCTGATGGCCTTTACCACATGTCTTCCCCCTCTTGCATTACCCACTCTCCTGTCTGACCACAACAAAGGCCACTAGAGCCAATGAAACAAACAACAAAGATATTGATCTCATCTCTCTTCAGTTAAATCTGGAAAACTAGAAAAGGTGATACTTTTGCTATGAAAGAGTAAAAGAGCAATAATGGCAGACTTAACGTGTTTATCTCTCTACATATATGTGTGTATTTGTGTTAGTTCTTCCTGTTTTAAACAGATTTTGGAGCACTTTACAGTTAAAATCCTTTAGCTTATTCTCATTCAACAATAACATCAGGAGAGGAACACTCTTTAGATGACTAATACAAATATATAGTTTTAAAGTTCTGCAAATAAGTTAACTTATAACATCCTGCTTTAAAAATGACAACTATAACACATGAAGCTGGATCTTGCATACTTGTGCCTTGCCTCTTGGATACACGCACAAATGTCTGTTTTTAGTCAAAGTTTTGGGAAGTTAGGGAGTAAACATTTTTCCCTGGTGGGAGTTATTAAAGACTAACCCAGCAACATACCCTAGTGGAAGTTTATCTGTAATCACTTGGGCATTCTCAAAGGCCTAAGGGGTTCTAATGTGAGGCTTCTGCACAGAATCTTGGCTAATCTAGGAACTGTGCTCCTTAGAAGAGATGTCCCTGGGATCTGAGAGCCAATCTGCTGGAGCCACTCTCTCAGTCTGAGGAAATCAGACCTCGAATGTTCCCATTGTCACTGACACCACTAAGATCCTTTATTTCTTCTATGAACCTATTGTATTTTTCAAAATCCTCTGTTTTGTTTGAACCTGGATGAAAAATTGGGTATGCTCAGTTCATTGTTCCACTGAATGAAAATTAATTATTTCAACCCACTCAAAACCTAATCTAAATCTAACTATCTCACCAGAGATATTTTATGTGGTGAATAATGTACCTGGGACTGGAGGCAAAAGCTGTGAAACCTGTTCTGTAAGGATTATGCTTGATGTCTCAGAGCCAGTTTTTCATTTAAGTTACTTCTTGAGCAAAGTCAGACTGACAGCACCTGAGAAGAGGCAAGAGAAATCAAACAGGCAGCGTGTGGATACTTAGAAGTCAAATTCATAAGGTAAGACATTGTAAATCTAAAGTAGAATGAAAACTGGACAAAAAACCAACAATGAAATATATTTTTCAGATTTGTTGTATCATTGCATATTTTTGTAATAATTATTTTTAAGAAACAGAAAACATACCTTTATCTGGCAGAAATACATTAGATTACAATACAAACCTATTTTAGTGAAAGAGATACAATAACAAAATATAGGTCCTGAACGTGTTGAGATAAGGTGCTTGTTGAGATAGTACCTTATCACACATAAGGTACTAGAGATTTTTAAAAATCTATCCCTAAATTGGACAAAGCATCATGTTGCCTTGAGTGGATGATTTCAGTTCCTAAAAGTTCATACTTTTAGGAAGAAAAACTACTTGGGATCAGATGTCAAGACACATATAAAATGCTTTTTTAATACAATCAGTCAGATTTTATTTGTATAGCACATTTCAGCAGCAAGTCATTTCAAAGTGCTTTACATCATAAAAAGCACAAAAAAATGTATGCAACACAGAATCAACAATCAAAACATTACATAAAGTCAAGTGCCATCATGAAATTCGTAATTGATTATGTTTCCAATGCAACTCTAAACAGGTGGGTTTTTAGTCAAGATTTAAAGGAAGTCAGTGTTTCAGCTGTTTTACAGGTTTCTGGAAGTTTGTTCCAGATTTGTGGTGCCTAGAAGCTGAATACTGCTTCTCCTCGTTTGGTTTTGGTTCTGGGAATGCAGAGCAGAACCAAGGGGGTCTGGAAGTTGGTACAGCAACAGCAGATCTTTAATATACTGTGGTGCTAAACCATCCAGTGATTTATAAACTAACAACAGTATTTTAAAGTCTATTCTTTGAGCTACAGGGAGCCAGTGTAGGGACTTTAAAACTGGTGTTATGTGCTCTATCTTCCTGGTTTTAGTGAGAACATGAGCAGCAGCGTTCTGGATCAGCTGCAGCTGGAAGATTGATTTATTAGTCAGACCTGTGAAGACGCTGTTGCAGTAATCAATACGGCTAAAGATAAACGCATGGATGAGTTTCTCTAGATCATGCTGAGGCATTAGTCCTCTTATCCTGTAGACAATATCACAATAAGTGTCCCGAACCGACACTAATTCCATCCAGCCATCCATCCATCCATCCATCCATCCATCCATCCATCCATCCATCCATCCATCCAGCCATCCATTTTCTTCCGTTTCATCCGGGGTCGGGTCGCGGGGGCAGCAGCTTCAGAAGGGAGGCCCAGACTTCCCTCTCCCCACTTGTTCCAGCTCCTCAGGGGGAATCCCAAGGCGTTCCCAGGCCAGCTGAGAAACATAGACCGTCCAGCGTGTCCTGGGTCTTCCCCGGGGCCTCGGCGGGACGTGCCCGGAACACCTCACCAGGGAGGCACCTTGTTCTTTCGGTCATGACCCAAAGCTCATGATCATAGATGAGGGAAGAAACATAGATCAACTGGTCTAGGGTGTCCTGTTGCCAAGACACCCTTATGCTTGAACATGGTGTTCGTGATGGACAATCCGTGACGAGCACAGAAGTCCAACAACAGAATACCACTCGAGTTCGGTTCGGGGGGGGGGCGTTCCTCCCAACCACGCCCCTCCAGGTCTCACGGTCATTACCCACATGAGCGTTGAAGTCCCCTAGTAGAACAAGGGAGTCCCCAGGAGGGGCACTCTCCAGTACCAAGAAGGGTGAGTAATCTGAACAGCTGTTCAGCCCATAAGCACAAACAACAGTCAGAACCCGTCCCCCCACCCGTAGGCGGAGGGAGGCTACCCTCTCGTTCACCGGGGTAAACCCCAACATACAGGCGCCAAGATGGGGGGCAACAAGTATGCCCACTCCTGCTCGGCGCCTCTCACCGTGGGCAACTCCAGAGTGGAAGTACGTCCAGCCCCTCTCAAGGAGACTGGTTCCAGAACCAGAGCCATGCGTCGAGGCGAGGCCGACTATTTCTAACCAGAACCTCTCAGCCTCGCACACTAGCTCCGGTTCCTTCCCCACCAGAGAGGTGACGTTCCATGTCCCAAGCGCTAGCTTCTGCAGCCGAGGATCAGACCGCCAGGGTCCCCTCTCTCGGCCTCTGCCCGTAGCACAATGCACCCGACCCCTTTGTCCCCTCCGACAGGTGGTGAGTCCATGGGAAGGGGGACCCACTTCTACTCTTCGGGCTGAGCCCGGCCGGGCTCCATGGGTAAAAGCCCGGCCACCAGGCGCTCGCCATCGTGCCCCACCTTGAGGCCTGGCTCGGGTGGGGCCCCGGTGACCCGTGTCCGGGCGAGGGAACGCCGGATCCAAAGTTATTTTCCATCATAAGGGTCTTCAGGCTGTGCTTTGTCTGGTTCCTCACCTAGGACCTGTCTGCCTTGGGTGGCCCTACCAGGGGCATAAAGCCCCAGACAGCATAGCTCCTAGGATCATTGGGACACTCAAACCCCTCCACCACAAGGAGAACCAATTCACCAATTCATTTTCTACAAATACAAGATATATAGATAGATTTATATCTGTAAGAAAATATAGACTCACTCAGAATGCCTTTTTACTCCAGAACTGCCGTGGCTCTTCTTGTCATACACTCGACTGTGCTACATAAATTCTCATGATTTATGAGAATCATGAGAATGAATGTCTTCTGTATGAGCATAAAATGTATTGTTGCTGCTGAATCTGATGTTTCCCCAAGATTTTTAATAAATTCTGCAAATGTGTGTGATGAAACAACTGTCTGTTTCATTAGAATTTTGAATATATTCAACAGTATGTCTGGTGCCAAGGAAATGAAAGACCAGATGCAGGGCACTCAGTAAGTATTGACTTTCCAGTATATTTTATACAGATACCAAATTGAGTTTCCTTTTATTCTGCCATCTGTAAAGAAATGATTTTATGATGGATATTATAGAAATAAATACAGTATGTAGAAATGTCTCATAAAGCAATACTCCTGATACTTTTTTGATAATTTGACTTAAATAGTATAGTTTTATTTACTATTTTTTCTTTTATCCTCCAATAAATTTGAACTGCTCACAGCTGTGGACAAATTTTGTGTAAGAGGACGTTGTTGACGTTGAAAAGAAGCATTATCTCCATAACTAACCTACTTTCCACAGTGCTGATGACATGAAGAATAACACTTCTTCATATCACTTAGAACAGTATGTTGAAAGTGATTTCTTAATGGTTCACAATAAAGACTAAGTTTCTTAAAACTTACATTTTTACTCAACTACTGTTCAGGACTTTCCTGTATAAGCACACAGTTCTTATGTTTAATCTGCTGAAAGCTTTGAGACCAAAAAAAAACAAAAAAAACAAGAGACTACAGAGTTTTACTTGGTTTCAAGACATTTTAACCAAATATATTTCTGATCCACAAAAATGTTAAGAAAGAGAGCAATGAAGAAACAAAAGCAACTGAAAGCAGGTATATCACATGACTAACTGACAGACAATTTAGGTTAAAACCAGATAAGAGGAATGTGTTTTTAACAATTTAATATTTCAAACAGTACTATGAATAAGAAGAAAACAGATGAAAGTCCAAGTAGTTTTCTAGAATTTATTTTTGATGAAGTCCATCAACAAAGCCCTTCAGATTTTGTCTCATTTTTCCACTTATTCTAAATCACGTCCGTTTTACAACCGTTATAATTCAGAAATGATTGAACTATTAAGAATCAAAACAATGAAGAAAATATCCTAATTAAATCCTCATCAAATGTAGGATTCAATTAGGATTGCTACTTTGTAAAAGTGTACAGAATCATCTTCATTGATTGTCTCGTTACCATGGCTACAATCTGACGCTATCAGTAATCTTTGTGTTTGAGCTCAGCTTGTTCACAAATACATCTCAGCCAATTTTCAGTGCACTCAAAAAAATGAACTTAGGGGGTTATTAGATTAATAACCCCCTAAGTTATTAGTAGAAATGTCTCATAAATGTCTCATAAAGCAATACTTTATGAGACATTTGTCTGCGCTTTGTCTGGTGAGGAACCAGACAAAGCGCAGCCTGAAGACCCCTATGACGAATAAAAACTTTGGACTCGGTTTTCCCTCGCCCGGACGCGGGTCACCGGGGCCCCCCTCTGGAGCCAGGCCTGGAGGTGGGGCACGATGGCGAGCGCCTGGTGGCCGGGCTTGCACCCACGGAGCCCGGCCGGGCTCAGCCCGAAGAGAAGACGTGGGTCCCCCTTCCAACGGGCTCACCACCTGTAGGAGGGGCCAAAGGGGTCGGGTGCATTGTGCTATGGGCAGCATCCGAAGGAGGGGACCCTGGCGGTCTGATCCCCGGCTTCCGAAGCTGGCTCTTGGGACGTGGAATGTCACCTCTCTGAGGGGGAAGGAACCGGAGCTAGTGTGCGAGGCTGAGAG
>NW_006801121.1:12626-21354 GCF_000485575.1 Poecilia formosa | reverse complement strand
CCAAGTGGGCCGGTGGAAACGCGGTCACTCCGAAACAGAGCCGAGCCGGGTTGTTGAAGTAGAGCTGGTGGAAAAGGGGCATAAAAGAGCTGATATGGCCCTCATTAAAACTTAGTAGACACGAAATGAAAGACCTACTAAAAGCAACATAAATTAAATCTCCTGTTTGTCCCTCTGTACTCAGCTGCAGAGATGTGCTGTGCAGCGGGTCTAGCTGCACAGTCGGTCCAATATTGAATGAGACCTAGAGCGGAATTTGATTTAGGGGCCCCTCTTGCTGCTAAGAACATCAGCACCACTAACAGCATTTCACCATGGATTTTAGTGAAGTCTGGGAGAGGGAGCCTAGTTTAATTGACTGAGGAGTCAAATGTAATTGTAGTTTACAAAGAACTGCTAAAACTCATCTTTGAGCTATCAGCAGCACCTGTAAAGGGGAGGAGCACAAAGACAGACAAGACACCTGCAGCCCAGCCTACAACGCCCAGGGATGTAACAGATTCTATACTTGTGAGTTTAAGTATTGTCGGCAGTGTCTCAGGGGCCCCTCCTGCTGCTAAGAACATCAGCACCGCTAACAGAAATCATATTCATTTTGAATCATGTTTGACATATACAGCATTTTTATAGCAAATTGAAGTTAACACAGATACTTAATTGTGGTATAAAATAGCACTATGTGCCTGGAAAATCCATAACAATTACCCAATAATATGTTATGTTTCCTTTCAACTTAACATCTTTTAATACAAAACCCCGGTCAACCGTCTCGGCGCCCTGACCACCGGGCTTAGCAAGTTTTCTGGGGGAGACCCTGGGATACTAATAAATCATCTTACCACACCTGTCACACACTTGGATTGAATCCGTGAATGATTTCTACAATACTTGATGGCTGCAGAGGAGGTCATGCATATTTGGGAAATCCTTGAAATTTCCATGGCAACTATTCAGAGGTGTTCAAGTGCTTGGTCTCACCAAGTGCCACCCATTTACACAAAGCTCCTCCTTGGTACTGCAGTCCCCAGCTCAGCTTCCTCCACACAGAGCACCCCTCACTCACAGATCCACCAGACTAGTGGCAGCAGTAAATAGCAAACACATGGTACAACTACTTCTCAGTCCAGTGTTCCAAGGAACTGCAGTAAGCAGTACAATGGCATAGCATTTTTTCTGATATGTTGAAGGCATAATGTCAGAAAAAAATAGATTTTCAAAGAGACAGAAGCCCAATTCAAGCATCGAATTGCAAAGTCATATTTCTTTTGAATCATGTTGACATTTACGGTCATGTTGGATTCTAATTTTCTTACCCACATGCAGAACACAACTCAGAACACTGGTTTTAAATGCGAGAGGTTTATTGCAAAGAAACAAAACAGGAAGGTGAGCGATTAGTGTTTTGGTCCAGGATCTCTTCAACGGCACATGCCAGATATCCGAGCACAGGAGGACAGGTATGGTTAGTTCAAGCTCAGTAGGAATCTTCAGACTTAGGGAGAAGAAATTGAGTCAGGTGGAGCTTCCGTGGTTGGGAGCTGGTCCAGACCAGGAGGAAAGGCGTCTGGGGGTGTCCAGGGCTTGATGGAAGGAAGAAGACGGCTGGAGAGGCGGCGTTGGAGGGCGGACTGGTAAGTGGGGGAATCCACTGCTGAGACACAAAGGTAGCTTGGGTTTCTTGTCAGCGTCAGGAGGATCAGGGTCAGAAAACCAACCATTTGACCTGATTTCAGGATGGTTCACAGATTCTTGAAGGTAGCACCTGAGGATGAGGCACACAAAGGTTCACTAGGAGAATTCTTGACAAGGTCAGAAAAGAGAAGAAAACTATGGGGCCTGAAGTACCAAACATAGATGACACTCAGGCAGTGAAGTGATGGCGACTCGCTCCTAATATAGGAGCTGACGAGATTAGCAGCAGGTGCACTGGATCAGGAGCTGTAGACCAACCCTCCAGGCAACAGCCTCAGGATGCCCTCTGCTGGATAAAAAGTGAGACAGCAACCCCACCATCCCAAAACCCTGGACCCCAACATATACAGCATTTTTATAACAAACTTAAGTTAACAAATGGTATAAAATTACACTTTGTGCCTGGAAAATCCATAGTACCCACACCATGTGTTATTGTTTACTCCCATATCCAGAGCCCATTTTACTTGTTATGTCAGAGTTGGGGTCGGTAACCCAAAATGTTGAAGGAGCCATGCTGGACCAAAAAACAAATCTGTCTGGAGCCGCAAAAAATTAAAAGCCTTATATAAGGCTTATTATAAAGGCAAAACAGGCTTTAAGTGTTTATATTAGCCTATTATCAAAATGACTAAGTACGTACATATTTAGCATTCATAATTAAATGTTTATTCTCCCTGCAGTGCATCCTGGACGGAATGATGCACCACGTGACTACCGCACTATTTTCCGCACTATAAGGTACACCGGATTATAAGGCGCACCTTCAATGAATGGCCTATTTTAAAACTTTTTTCATATATAAGGCACATCGCATTATAAGGCGCATAGAATAGACGCTACAGTAGAGGCTGGAGTTACGTTATGTATCCACTACATGGAGCTTCACTAAAGGGAATGTCAACAAAACAGTCCGATTCCGGTCGGCGAGGAGAGCCTTCCGCTACTGGGCTGGGGCGTGGCTGGACTTTTTTGATCTTTTTCAAAATCTCTTTCTCACTGTTTATTCAATGTCACATGCTGTTTTTATCTTAATTATGTAAAGCACTTTGAAATGCCTTGCTGCTGAAATGTGCTATATAAATAAAATTTGATTGATTGATTGATTGACGGCTGTTTATCGTACTTGCTAGACATGTTGTGGTTCAATATTGGTCCATATATAAGGCGCACCAGATTATAAGGCGCACAGTCGGCTTTTGAGGAAATTGAAGGATTTTAGGTGCGCCTTATAGTGCGGAAAATATGGTATTCTGTTGTGGCGCTTTAAGATTACCTTCCGTTACAATATTAATGTATTACTCTTCATTGCATTGATGAAATTAAAGAAATGCAATAAAGAATTCAGATTTTTTATGTAATTTTTATTATGAATATCCACAGGGAAATGGTCATTTTTTTCCTTTTGGAACTCGAAAGATCTGCTCCCTGTCATGATGTGGTGATGGTTGTAAGACCCAAAAGCAGCAGACGGGAGACAGATGTAGTGAAAAAATGATGAATTTAATAAAGAATAAGCTCCAACAGTCTGGATCTCAGGTGGCACGGCCGAGTGGAAAACACAGAGGCTCAGCACCGGTAGCAACTGGATAAACGAAGACTGAACGACGAGAACTAAAGCCGACACAGGACATCTCAGTTCAACTGTGACAGCTAGTCAAAAAATAACACTTGCAGACGTGCAACATAAGAGAAACGACAAGGATCTGACAACGGACAAGGACAACAGGCGGGCTTAAATACACAGGGAGACAATCACGGGGAAAAACTAGGAACAGGTGACACTATCAACGAGTAGTTAGGACAACACAGATACACTACAGAACACAGATCCAGATAAACACACATAAAAACTCAACACAGAAAAAAACAAATCCTAAAACTCTCAAATGCAGTTTGCATAACAATCACTCTTTGCAAATAATCACAGTTAACTGTGTGATCGAAAACAACAACAAAACTGAAGGTGCATAGCGTGCCCCTTATCTGTGCAGCAAACAGAGTGCAATAAAACACAATATGTATGTACGTTTCCAGTATTTTTTTATTTTTTTTTTCAAAAAAATTGTAGGTGCAACTTACAGTAAGGTGTGCTCTCTTTTTGTTATTTGACAACTTCTCGCTACAGAGCAAACATTCAGGTAATCCTTCCGCAATGAATGTAAATGATTCAGAATCTCTCCTTGGCTATTTTCCTCTTTTCCGCTTTGCTATCCATGGCCCACCACACCCGTTGGTTTGTTTACAGCCACCTGCCTTGCACCCCGCCCAGCTGAAAGGAACGTACAGAGGCTATGACGCAAATCTTCGTTGACAGAAATGTTGAAATTCAATATTTATTCTACACATTTTTATAGCTTTGGAAAACGTTAAGAATGATTGTGTCATGTTTGTCCTCTACAGAAACCATATTAAAACAAAAAATATATTTCCCATTCCCATCTTTCTCCATTTTCAAACATTTTTGAAAAAGCTCCAGAGAGCCACTAGGGCAGCGCTAAAGAGCCGCATGCGGCTCTGGAGCCGCGAGTTGCCGAGCACCGTGTTAGAGGTTTTTTATAGTATGCTTCTAATGATGTTGTTGGACATCATAAAGGACTGAATTGACTTAAGGCTGATACGGTAGCTACTGATTAAACAATACACTACATAAACCTCAGTTACAGTAGGAAGAGGAGGAGTTTCAGGAAAGAAAATGTATGATGTCATGCACAACATGGGGGAGACAGCTTGCCACCTGAAATCTCTTTCTTCACTGGTGAAGGAAGGCAACTCATTGTCCAGGAGCTCTGAATCCAAAATACAGGTGATTGTATTGTATTTGAATGGCTGAAGGAATAAACCTTGATCCTTGCTTTGTTCAGAAATCTACTGAAGGAACCTTATAATTATAGGTTCGCTAAGATTGTCATCAGCAACCAACACAAACTGTTTACCTTTAAGCATACAGGGTTTTTTATTTTTATTTTAGAGAAGTTGTCTGTATTTTCATTCCATACACCTGTGTAGTACCCTGCTGTTCAGATAATGCCAGTGCTGGACTTCTAATATTTTAAAACCTAAGCCGTATATACAATAACTATAACTAAAATATTTGGCCACTTTCTCAATAACTGAGTGCTGCCCCACCTTAATTAGCTTCCTGCTTTTTGAGTGGTCTCCGGTCCGCTTACATTCACACTGCATTCAAACCGCACCAGAGTTCACTTCAACTAAAGCAAGGTTTTAAGATGGCGTTTTTTTGGTCCACTTCAGAGTTCAGTTGCACAGTCACACATCTCCAGATGAACCAGACCCTCTAGACAAGCAAACTAGAGTTTGATTAAAGCAGACTATACAGGCTTGGTGTGAATGCATCCATATTTATCTTTCTTTACTATGAATTATTTAATCCTTAACTTAGATGCTTGGGAAGATCCACCCTGTAAAATAGATTGTGACAGTCCTCTTAATATTTAATGAGAGGCAAGAAGATGTAACCCAAACTGGGACATTGTCCAATCCGTCTTACACTCTTAGAGATACTTATTCAGCATCTTGCTCATACTGTGTATAATTCAGCATTCATTTAAAAAGTAAATAACCTCATTCTGATTGTTGTACAGGCTAAAAACATACCTCCCTCACTTCACTCACTATATTTTGGCTCCAAAACTCAGTTATTTAAAAGATCCACTGTTGCATTGAGAGAGCTCACAGAGCTACAGCTCCGAAGCCGAAACCAGCAACACCACCGAGATCCATAATAGTTCGCTTTTTGGATTTCAACGTTAAACAGATGGTACTACAGCATGCGTGTAAGCAACGGGATGTGGAGTTTCGGGGGAACAAAGTTTACTTTGACCAGGACTACTCCACCAAGGTGCAGAGAAAACGAAAACAAGTGCGTGAAGTGATTAAAAAAACTGAAGGAGCGCAACATCAAGGCACAATCACCATACCCGGCTCAACTTAGACTGTTTTTGGATAAGGGTGTCAAGACCTTCTCCTCTTTACTGGAGGCCCAATCCACTCTGAAGGAACTCGGGATCCCTGTAGAGGTGGATGAGCGGGACATTTTGGAGAGAGAATTACTACGCAACAATTGGCAGACCCGGAGGAGACGTGAGAATGTCATATTGAGGTCTAACTTTCTAACCCACATGCAGATCCACTCCAGAGACCGAAAATGATTTAATTGATTTATTACAATAGAAATGGCGAATAAACACAGGAAAACAATCCGGGTCCGTTGGGACTGGAGCTCAGGTCAACTGTGAAGGAAAACAGACAGTAAGTTTACGGTCGTGGGAAATTAGAGATGGTGCTGGTGGCGAGCTTACCTCCAATCGGGAGGAAAAGGACTGGGGGGGAAATCCAGTGGAATCCGGAGCTTGATTCAGGTTCGGAGGATTGCGGGCTGCGGCGGCGTTGGAGGACGGACAGGTAAGTCTGGGAGCTTGAACTGTTTCTGCTCGGAGGGAGACTTCCGATCTGTAGGTCCAGACGATCTTTGGCAGAATCTGCTTTCTCCAGCACTTCACAGGACAACCAGCTGTAAACAGTCAGAGACACAAGAGGGTCAGAATTCTGGAAGAGACCAGAAAGAATTTACCTGAGGTAAGCCTGTACCCATAACTGGCTAACAATCTGGCAGGGAAGTGTCGGCAGCCTCCTCTAGTTATACAGCTCCTGATGGCAGAACGGTTTCAGGTGCGTAGGTCTGCAGACGCCCTCAGGTGGAACAATGCCTCCGGCGCCCTCTGGTGGATGAAACAGCTCCAGATCCCAACAGAGAAGGCTGATCCGAGTCTGGACACCACGGACATCAGGGCCATATTAAACTCGGTGGATCAACACAAGGAGGGTTGAGACGGTAATGTTTACCTGGCTCTGCCCCAGTTTAGTCGATATTGTAACCAAAGGTGGAACATCTAAGTATATAAATAAGGACATGCAGGTATAATATATATTAATATTTCTAGACTATCGGTTGGCATGTACTCAGTGAGTGCTTTATTTTATTTTATTTTTTTCCTTTTTTAACTGGGCATTTAGCGCAGCAGAATAGGAGACTATGTGGACTGTTGCTTACACACTATGTGTACTCCGCCCAGGGAGATCACCCTCCTTGTCCATTTTATATCAGGAGTGTGCTGCCTGTGTTATCCAAGAGAATAGCACATGGGATAATTGGAAGTTCTATGAAGATGAAGATCTGATTTCTTGTTCATTTTGTTCATTGTTTCTTGGCGAGTTGATTTTGATTGTTAAATATATTTGCATAGATATCAACATACTATTGAAGGGAAGTAAAATATTTTTTGTTTCCACATAATTATGATGACTTTGAAAATTGTTACTTACAATGTTGATGGAGTAAATCACGTTATCAAAAGGAAAAAAATCCTAACGCAATTAAAAAGGTTGAATTGTACAATTGGGCTTTTGCAAGAAACTCATTTAAATGAGACAGAACATGCTAAATTAAAGAGAGAGTGGGTGGGACAGATATATAGTGCATCCTAAGGAAACTATAAAAAAGGGGAGTAGCAATACTATGTCATAAATCTTTATGCTTTGTAGCAGAAAACGTTTTCTGCTACAAGGATAAAGAAGGCCGCTGGATAATGGTTGTTGGTTCAGTTGGAGAAACCACTCTGACAATTATGAATGTCTACGCCCCAAATGAGGATAATCCAGGTTTTTTTAAAGAGCTAGCCCAAATTTTAGCAGGACATTCAAAAGGAATGATTGTTTTAGGTGGATACTTTAATTGTGTCTTGAATCATTACAAGGACAAATTTCCATTAGAACAAAAATATCAACTATCAAAAACAAAGGCGCTGAAGAATCTACTAGAGGAGATGGGGCTTGTTGAAATATGGCGTGCAAAACACCCAAAGGTCAGAGATTATACTCACTTCTCAAAGGTTCACAAGAGCCATTCCAGAATAGACTTCTTTTGCGTTCCCAAACAGGAGGCCCACAGAGTAGAAGAATGTCATATTGAACCTCAAACTATTTCAGACCATGGACCTGTGACAATGTCTTTAAATGTCGACCTGGAGAAACCTTTAAAGCTATGGAGATTGAATGTGTCACTTTTAAATAACCCAGAGACAATCCAAAAGACGAACTTAATTTCTTTTTAGACACTAATGATAGGGACAAGATTTCCCCTTCTATTTTATGGGACACAGCCAAAGCATACTTGAGGGACAAAATTATTTCATTATCTTCAAAAGTTAAAAAAGATCGTGAGAAAAAACAAGAAAATTTACAAGAACAAATTAGGAAACTTGAAACTGAACATAAAAGAACAAATGAGGACAATGTTTTACAGGAACTAAAAAAATGTAGACACGATTTGAATGAGTTACTAACTTACAAAGAAGAGGGCGCTTTACGTTTCGCCAACCAAAAGTACTATGAACAGGGAAACAAAGCAAGTAGACTTTTAGCTTTTCAGCTGAGGAAATCGCAGGCAAGTCGAACCGTTCAAAAAATTGCATGTCCATTATTCAAAAATATTGTATCTCAATCCAAAGAAATTGCAAATGCATTTTCAAAGTACTACAAACAATTATATGATTCTGTGACCACTCCCAACAAAGCAGATAAAATCAAGCAATTTTTGCAACAAATTAATCTTAACAAACTTGACGATGAGGAGGCTAAAGCATTAGTAGGGATAATTACCGAAGAAGAAATGAAATCTGTTATAGGAAAGCTTAAAAATAATAAATCACCTGGAGCAGATGGATTTCCAGGAGAATTTTATAAATGCTTTCAGGTTGAGCTTACCCCACTCTTATGCAGAGTGTTTAATTATGCTTTAAGATCCAAAGATCCACCTAAAACATGGGCAGAAGCAATCATTTCGGTCATACACAAAGAAGGTAAAGACCCCACACAATGTGCCTCTTATAGACCAATAAGTCTGCTGTGTAACGACGTTAAGATTTTAAGTGCCATCTTGGCCAAAAGACTACAAAAGATTATTAATAAACTTATTAATCCCAATCAGACGGGCTTTATACCCAATAGACTCGGA
>NW_006801121.1:0-11626 GCF_000485575.1 Poecilia formosa | reverse complement strand
CCGTCATGGGTGATCGGAATCGGCTGCAAAAAACCTGATCAGAGCATCCCTAATTTTAAGAATAATGGGTTTGTGTTCTCACAAAAACTGACATTATGACTGTTATGGCTCATTTCTGTAGGATACTCAGTGGTTGTAAAGAGCTTTTGTAATTAATTCCCCACACTTCTGAACAATATGTTAAATATGGCAAAATCAGCGAGTTGTGTAAAATATAAAGTGATTTATTTATTCAGAATATGTCTAGCTTCAGCCAGGACTGATATGCTTCTAGTTTATTCTGTAAATGTTTAATATGAGATTTCCAACTAACTTTGTCATGTATTATTACACCGAGAACCTTATCATATACCCTTTCTAGAGTTACACCATGTATCTGAACTTGAATTTGAGCAATTTTGTAACATTTTCCAAAAACCATGACTTTAGTCTTGTCCAAATTTAGTGATCATTTATTTTTGTCAAACCATTTCTTTAATTTACTGATTTCTGATGCAACTATGGAAAGAAGTTGTAAGTTTTTACTAGACTTAAATACTTAAATATACTTAAATATAGTTTTCACTATATTTGGGTCGTTAGCAAATAACCAATTTTAATACATTAGACACTTTGCTTATGTTGTTTATATACAATTTAAATAAAACTGGTCCCAGTGCTGACCCTTGAGATACCCCAGTCACAATCTCCAGACAGTCAATATCTCCCATCCTCACAAATTTTCTGCTTCTTAAATAGCTCCTCATCCAGTTCAAAACTACTCCCCGAATTCCACAACATTCAAATTTTTAAATTAAGATATTATGATTTATTGTATCAAAAGCTGTCTTTGTGAATACCTCTAAAGCTAATTTCTTACTATCTGTTGCATTGGTAATTTCTTTTATTAAGTGAGTTACGGCTAGTGATGTCCCACAGTCCCATGGATTTGTTTTCAACAATGGTGTTCTCCTTTGTCGTCTCCCATTAAGTCCACTTTGGTTCAAACAAAGTGGGTTTAATTTTGGATGGTGCGATCGTGTCATCAAACAGCACAGTGGCTACATGTGGCCCACTAACTGATTACAAGAATGTAGACACCTATGATGCTAATTAGTCGGCACTCTTTGATTTAACATGTCCCTTTGGTCACATTATTTTCAGGGCTACCATCATTTTTGTCCAGGCCTGAGTTTATTTTTTTAAATAATTGTGTTGAAGCATGTTTGAAAAGCAATGTTTGACTTTAATTTGTTCACTTTCATGGAATATTCATAGAATATTTATTTATTACCTTTGTCAGATTCAGGTTATTTCTGAGAGCATTTTGGGTTTTTCTTTCATTAACTGAGGGGTACCAGCTATTTTGCCTACGTGTGTATTATTGCAGGGGAATTAAACTGCACATTAGACCCAAAAGTATAAGATCACAGATACAGTCTGCTAAAAAAGACTCCTCTTCTTGGTGTCTGGGATTTCTCTTAGAGATAGGGTGCAAAGCTTAATCATCCAGGAGGGACTCGGAGTAGAGCTGCTGCTTTTCCATATTGAGAGGAATCAGTTGAGGTGCCTCAGGCATTTGGTTAGGACGCCTACCTAGTAAAGTGTTCCAGGCACGACCCACAAGGGGAAGACCCAGGACACACTAGAGGGACTATGTTTCTTAGCTGGCCTGGAAATATCTTGACATTCCCGTGGAGGAACTGGCCTAAATGGGTGGGGAGAGGGTAGTCTGAGTCTCCCCTCCGTAGGCTGCTACCCCCACGACCCGACCCTGGATTAAGCAGAAGAAAATGAATGGTTAGATGGCTGGATGGACTGACTTAGCTATATGTATACCTAAGGATATACATACATAAAGTAATCTAAATCTAAAAGGAAGTTTTGTTTTAAATGTTCCTCTTGTTAAACTACTACTGTAAATGACCAAGTAGCTCAAGTCAGTATTGTTAGTTTTTCTGATGCCAGTTGAAAAATTATCCCTTGTTCTAAAGTCCCCGGCTTCTTAGTTGTTTTTCTTTTTTGGTCCTTTATGTTTCAGCAGTAAGTGTGTAGCAACCTCTGCATCTATGTACTTATTGTGCTGTCCTAGATTAATACTGTACGTGTGCCTACTGCATCGCTCTCTAACCTTCTCACTACTACTTCCCTTTACTCCAAGAATAGATCAATGTGAAATGAGACAGCCTGAAAGGTCAAATATAAAGGTTTATTTACTCTTTCAAATTTCCATTGGGGCTTTACAAAGTCTGTAAGAATTACAATTCAGTGAGACACTCAATCATTCCTTGTTCTTTGCTACTGATTTTTTTTCTTTTTTTACTTTTTGCAATTTTAGTTAAATAGTTTCATTGCCATCCCCAAGCACAAAGTTTGAAAAATAAAAAAAATTAATCTTAATAATTAATGATCTTAATATCTAAAAATTTGTTTTTATGATCAACCAGTTCCTATCTATGATCAACCAAGCCTATCTGCTTGTGTTTAGCTGCAAACAGTGTGTGGATAAAGGAACATCCAGAGTGTGGCTACAACCTGATGAATTCTCCTCACCTGCGTCCTGCCTGGGTCTTAGACAGAGCTCTCTGGCATTTAACCACTAGGATAGCAGATGGACGGTACAAAGAGACGGGACTTCCTTCTGACATTACCAACGAGAGCCACTTAAATGTGAGTGGAGAACACACCTTGTATATTTAGACAGACACATTTATTGGGAACCATGATAAAATTGTGTAAAAATACTTAAGTGAAATAGAATTTTGCATTCAAGTGACATAATTTCACACTAGTATATTTAGAAAATAAATCAAATTTCAGTGTATTCAGTGGAGAAAAAAATCCCAATTAATTAAAGATTTGTCTATGTTGAATACACATGGCTCATGATTTGTATAGTAACCCAGTAGTCCTAGAATATTGCCTCTTTAGTGGAGATTCTCATTATTCTCCCTTACAAACAAATGTCCCCATCTTTTTGAAAGCACCATCCCAACTAGAACTAACAATAAGTTGACATTTTCTTAAAAAAAAGTGTGTTCTTTTGAATCTCTATCATGAAGTACTATATTTTAATTTTTTTTAAAGAATTGAATAATTATATTTACAAAAAATTCTGTTGAATTAAATATTGACTGAATAAAAAACATTTTGCTCACATTTTTCAAGTTGGTCATATTTAGAAAATTTTACCAAACAGGAACCTCTTAGGTAGCTTAATAGAAAAGAAAGAAATATTTGAAACACTTAATCCCCCCTAGGGCACAGAGATGTAAAACTGTGAAATGATTTTCTGTCATCATATCATTGCCTTCATAGCAATGATGTGATTGTAGTATTTTTGGTGGAGAGATTAATCCACATTCATAACTGGATAGAGCTTATGAACTGATCTATCAGCTGAACTGTTAAATCCTGTTGCTGGAGGTAATGTGAACTGAAGTACAAGCTTCACAATTTCACAAAAGTCACAGTTCTTTCCTCATTTACAACTGAAATTACACACTTTCTGAGATGTTTGATAAAGGTTTTTGATTAATATGAAAAGATTAAGTGGCGTTACAATGATGGTTATCTTTTGCTGCCTCTGTTAGGCTCTCCGCAGGGTGTTTTGGGAGGACATTTTTCCTCGAATCAAACTTTGGGAGTTCTACCAGGTCAACGTGGAAAATGCTGTGGAGCAGTTCAGAAGACTGCTGCAAAACGGTGTGTATATCTTTGAAGACTGAAAGTATTGCTCTTCAATAATGGAAATTTAATAGTCTTTTAAGTGAAAGAGTCATATATTATAGAATTACATTAATTTTCAACTGTCAACAAGATACTATATATTCTGGTCTAAAAAAAAACTATAGCATTGCTAGGATTTTTTCCCCATTATTCATAATTAAATATTCATTACTTTCACTGTCAAAGACCTTAGTTTGGGCAGTTTAAGACAATAATTGTGGTGTAAATTTTTAGGCACAAAGCCAGATCATAGCAAGGCTGAAGGAAATAAAGGCATAGAGATCATTCAAGACCTCCAGTGCTATCGCTATGGCAACAAAGTGAACATGGACTCAGCTTTGGAGACATTTGTACCTCACAGGTGAGTCCCTGATATCACACCTTGCAAGTGTTTCCGTTGGTATCTTTGAGGCACTAATAAATTTGTGTAGAGTTTTGCTATGTTCTGCCAAAGTATTCAAACATTTTGAACTTATTTTGTCTAATTATGACCACAAATCTCAATGTGTTTTTATACTAAAAAATCAAAACCTACATGAATCTGTGTGGAAAAAGGGATTGCCATGTCCTCTCTAGTCACACAGCGTTAGCTGATTACTGCTCAATCAACACATCACTTAAACAGGACCTGCTGGACAAGGTGAAGTACAACAAATGATCCTCAAAAGCTAGACATCATCTTTACAATAACCCTCAAAGAATGCTTTGAATATTTTTTTTGATTTTTTTCTTTTTTGTGTACCATTTTTGTGAAAGCATTAAATGTAAAACATATTTAGAAAGTCTTCTAAATATAAAAGCATTAAACATTTGGTTAATAACTCCTAATGAAGTACACTTTCAAGTTATCAGTGCATTTTGTTATTCTGCTTGTCTTCTTTGGACATTACATGCTTCATACATTCTACAGCACTGCAAACATATTAGGCTACCAGCATGCAGAAGGATCAATTACAATACACTTTCTGATTGAAAAGAAAATGACAATGTGCATTCAGTTGTACAAACTGTCATATTAAAAATGTATAGACAATGCTTATAAAAACTAGCACAATAAAAAAATACACTTTAGAGGAAATGTGAAAAATATTTAACCAAGGACAGAATATTGTTAATTCAGTGTCACAACATTCCAGTATTACTCCAGACAAACTGACATTTCTCCTTCCTAAGAACAGTGAGGATCAACGACAGAACATTACCATTCACTGCACCACTGCACTTTACAGAAACCTACAAAAAAGAACAATAGAGCAGGTGTGCTCAAGTCCAGTCCTTGAGCTACCATCATGCAACTTTCAGATGCATCCTGCTCCAACACACCTGAATCAAATGAATGTCTCGTTACCAGGCCTGGTCAGAGCTGAATTCATGCTGCTGAGGGAATTCAGCCATTGAACCTGGTCTGTTGGAGTAAATATGCATCTAGAAGTTTCAGGACAGTAGCTCTCGAGGACTGGACTTAAGCACCCCTTCAATAGAGCAATTAAACAGAGAAAGTACTTGTACTTTAAAGAATACAGACAATTTTACGATGTTGTGGACTAGGGATGTATGTGGTGTTGTGACGGAGGAGCTGTCACAAGCTGGGACTTAATTATGAGTCCATGTCAGCAGGCGAGCACGCCCGCACACGGATACACATAAACGTACACAATCGCTAACTTACTTCTGTTGCAGCTTAAACTAACGCGGTTCATCATGGGTGCACATGCGGTGTTCCTGCTTCAGTTAGCATATCCATCTTAACATGTTATTTTCAGTTCCAAACATTTTCCCGGTTCTGTTTCAAGCAGGGTTATTTATGGATTGTGGCACACCAGGAGAGAGTCAGGTGATGACGTAGTGATAATAAATAAATAATACATAAATAAATGTCACTAAAGTGATCTCTGGCCTTGGGCAGTCATTTTTTGTTTGTCCAAGTCACAAGAGAACCCTGCCACAGGTGTCATCAGAACTAGTGTGATGATGATGGTTTAAGTTTCAATAGGTTGGCCATCAAATGAAACTGAAATCACTTTCAGTTCTTGTTTCTCTTTTAATGAGCTCTACTTCCTTAAGAAAATGAAAATGTATGTTCTTTTGTGAGGGAATTTATCTTTTACGGTGTCAGTAATGCCAGAATTAATAGTAAATAATAAAGACTTTGTGGTATTCTGATTTAGTAATGTAATTATATTGGTTGTTACCACCCCCACGCCACTAGAGGCAGTAGCAGGCCCGAAAAGATGCGACTAAGGAGCGGATTTAGAAGTACACCGAAAGCTACAGAATTAGCTAAAAACTGTGAGCTGCCGTGAAGTAAATAAAAGAGAGAAGTTCAAATACATTCTGAGAGTGAAACTCCTTCCTAATATAAAGGTGAAAATATATCACAGATTTCAAAAGAAAATAAAAACGGAAGTATAGGAAATAGCGACCCCTTCACTTCCGGATTGCAATGGCCCCATTTCCAAATAAGGTAAGAGACTGACAGTGGTCCGTCCCCACCCCTTTCTTTTTGCTGCAGCGAGGTCCTTGAGTAAAGACGCTTGCAGACTGCGCTCTGACCGAAATAACTCTTAATTTGCCTGCTGTAAGAATATAAATCCACCTACATATCCAGAAAACACTATTATAATGACTTCGTCACAGAAGACTACAAGAAGAGAACCGAGGATGGGGAAAGGCGAAGATGACACAAAAACGGCTAACGCTAAATGCTAGCTTAGCTCAGAACTACACCGGGAGTGAAATGTTAATGCTAACAGAGCTCTGCAAATTTCGAGAAGAGTCTGGAGTTGCTCAACGAGACATTTTAGAGTATCAAACTCGGATGGAGGCGTCAATTGGAGAAATAAAAAAGAGAATTGACACACTGTAGGAGAGACTGAACACAGCGGAAGAGAGAGTAACACAGAGGATCGAGGCATACAGCAAGAAAGGGTGTTGGCTTACTTACTCAAAAAAGACGCCAGATTAACTGCTAAATTGAATGATATTGAGAACAGGATGCACAGGAACAATATAAGATTGTATGGGATAAAAGAAGATTCAGAAGGAAAAGAGATGATCCCGTTTATTACAGATTTTTTTAAATCTGCGCTGAAGTTGCCTGAAGGCACGGACATTTGCATTGAGAGAGCTCACAGAGCTACAGCTCCGAAGCCGAAACCAGCAACACCACCGAGATCCATAACAGTTCACTTTTTGGATTTCAACGTTAAACAGATGGTACTACAGCATGCGTGGAAGCAACGGGACGTGGAGTTTTGGGGGAAAAATGTTTATTTTGACCAGGACTACTCCACCGAAGTGCAGAGAAAAAGAAAACAAGTGCGTGAAGTGACTAAAAAACTGAAGGAGCGCAACATCAAGGCACAGTCACCATACCCGGCTCAACTTAGACTGTTTTTGGATAAGGGTGTCAAGACCTTCTCCTCTTTACTGGAGGCCCAATCCACTCTGAAGGAACTCGGGATCCCTGTAGAGGTGGATGAGCGGGACATTTTGGAGAGAGAATTACTACGCAACAATTGGCAGACCCGGGGGAGACGTGAGAAGGCTGATCAGAGTCTGGACATCAGGGCCATATTAAACTCAGTGGATCAACACAAGGAGGGTTGAGACGGTAATGTTTACCTGGCTCTGCCCCAGTTTAGCCATTATTGTAACCAAAGGTGGAACATCTAAGAATATAAATAAGGACATCCAGGTATAATGTATATTAATATTTCTAGACTATCGGTTGGCGTGTACGCAGTGAGTGCTTTATTTTATTTTATTTTATTTTTTTCCTTTTTTAACTGGGCATCTAGCGCAGCAGAATAGGAGACTGTGGACTGTTGCTTACACACTATGTGTACTCCGCCCAGGGAGATCACCCTCCCTGTCCATTTTACATCAGGAGTGTGCTGCCTGTGTTTTCCAAGAGGGCACCACATGGAATAATTGGAAGTTCTATGAAGATGATCTGATTTCTTGTTCATTTTGTTCATTGTTTCTTGGCGAGTTGATTTTGATTAAATATATTTGCACAGATATCAACATACTATTGAAGGGAAGTAAAATATTTTTTGTTTTCACATAATTATGACGACTTTGAAAATTGTTACTTACAATATTAATGGAGTAAATCACGTTATCAAAAGGAAAAAAATCCTAACACAATTAAAAAGGTTGAATTGTACAATTGGGCATTTGCAAGAAACTCATTTAAATGAGACAGAACATGCTAAATTAAAGGGAGAGTGGGTGGGACAGATATTTAGTGCATCCTATGGAAACTATAAAAAAAGGGGAGTGGCAATATTATGTCATAAATCTTTATGCTTTGTAGCAGAAAACGTACTCAAGGATAAAGAAGGCCGCTGGATAATGGTTGTTGGTTCAGTTGGAGAAACCACTCTGACAATTATGAATGTCTACGCCCCAAATGAGGATAATCCAGGTTTTTTTAAAGAGCTAGCCCAAATTTTAGCAGGACATTCAAAAGGAATGATTGTTTTAGGTGGAGACTTTAATTGTGTCTTGAAACATTACATGGACAAATTTACATTAGAACAAAAATATCAATTATCAAAAACAAAGGCGCTGAAGAATCTACTAGAGGAGATGGGGCTTGTTGAAATATGGCGTGCAAAACACCCAAAGGTCAGAGATTATACTCACTTCTCAAAGGTTCACAAGAGCCATTCCAGAATAGACAGAGTAGAGGAATGTCATTTTGAACCTCAAACTACACTGCTCAAAAAAATAAAGGGAACACTCAAATAACACATCCTAGATCTGAATGAATGAAATATTCTCATTGAATACTTTGTTCTGTACAAAGTTGAATGTGCTGACAACAAAATCACACAAAAAGCATCAATGGAAATCAAATTTATTAACCAATGGAGGCCTGGATTTGGAGCCACACACAAAATTAAAGTGAAATGTTACCTTTATTTTTTTGAGCAGTATATTTCAGACCATGGACCTGTGTGACAATGTCTTTAAATGTCGATCTGGAGAAACCTTTAAAGCTATGGAGATTGAATGTATCACTTTTAAATAACCCAGAGACAATCCAATATATAAAAGACGAACTTAATTTCTTTTTAGATACTAATGATGGGGACAAAATTTCCCCTTCTATTTTATGGGACACAGCCAAAGCATACTTGAGGGGCAAAATTATTTCATTATCTTCAAAAATTAAAAAAGATTGTGAGAAAAAACAAAAAAATTTACAAGAACAAATTAGGAAACTTGAAACTGAACATAAAAGAACAAACAAGGACAATGTATTACAGGAACTAAAAAAGTGTAGACAAGATTTGAATGAGTTACTAACTTACAAAGCAGAGGGGGCTTTATGTTTCGCCAACCAAAAATACTATGAACAGGGAAACAAAGCTAGTAGACTTTTAGCATTTCAGCTGAGGAAATCGCAGGCAAGTTGAACCGTTCAAAAAATTGCATGTCCATTATTCAAAAAATTAGTATCTCAACCCAAAGAAATTGCAAATGTATTTTCAAAGTACTACAAACAATTATATGATTCTGTGATCACTCCCAACAAAGCAGATAAAATCAAGCAATTTTTGCAAAAAACTAATCTTAACAAACTTGACGATGAGGAGGCTGAAGCATTAGTAGGGACAATTACCGACTAAGAAATTAAATCTGTTATAGGAAAGCTTAAAAATAATAAATCACCTGGAGCAGATGGATTTCCAGGAGAATTTTATAAATGCTTTCAGGCTGAGCTTACCCCACTCTTATGCAGAGTGTTTAATTATGCTTTAAGATCCAAAGATCCACCTAAAACATGGGCGGAAGCAATCATTTCGGTCATACACAAAGAAGGTAAAGACCCCACACAATGTGCCTCTTATAGACCAATAAGTCTGTTGTGTAACGACGTTAAGATTTTAAGTGCCATCTTGGCCAAAAGACTACAAAAGATTATTAATAAACTTATTAATCCCAATCAGACGGGCTTTATACCCAATAGACTCGGAATAAATAATTCCAATTGGCCAACAAAACCCTCATCCATTAATGCTTCTCAGCCTGGACGCCGAGAAAGTATTCGATCGTGTGGATTGGATGTTCCTGAAGCAGGTCTTATTGAAGATGGGTTTTAATGAAAATTTTATTAGCTGGTTTGAAGTACTGTATTCCAATCCAACTTCTAGAGTACGTGTTAATGGTTATATGTCAGAAAGTTTCCCCTTAAAAAGGGGAACTCGTCAGGGCTGCTGCCTTTCACCGATCTTGTTTGCTATCAGCATAGAACCTTTAGCAGAGCTAATCAGGACAGACTCACCAATTCTATGTATACCAGATAAAATTAGGACTCACAAACTGTCACTGTATGCTGATGATGTCATACTGTATATTAGAGACCCAATGATTTCTATACCAAATATTTTAAGATGTTTGAAAAACTTCAGTGTAGTCTCAGGATACAAAGTAAATGAATCAAAATCAGAGGCCATGATGATAAGAGGGACCTGGCCCTCAGAATTATCCAAATTAGTGAATTTCAACTGGTCACCTAATGGATTTCAATAATTGGGAATCAATATTACCACGGATGTTTCCAAATTATACAAAGTAAATTATGGGAAGTTATTGGATCAAATTCAAAAGGACTTAGAAAGATGGGACATTTTACCGCTTTCCTTTTTTGGAAGGATTGAAACAATCAAAATGAATATTCTCCCCAGATTGTTGTATTTATTTATGTCCCTTCCTATTTGGATTTCAACAAGATTTAAAAAAATGCAAAAAATGATCTCTACCTTTATTTAGCAGAAAAGAAAGGCCAGAATAAAATTTACACAGTTGACCAGTGGTAAGCCTTATGGAGGTCTTAACGTACCAAATTTAAAATTATATTAGGCAGCACAATTATATGCAACTGTAGATTGGCTAATACAGAATAAAGAAACATGGCTGACACTGGAACAAAGCGCATGCCCTAAATTTTCATTACAGGCCCTTGCATTTTGCTCAACTGAAATCTGGAACAGATACAAAATTACAAATATGTGGATGAAAAGCACACAAAAGACTTTAAGCATGATTTAAAAAAATATGAAAGCTCCTCAATCTATATCTAGGGCTTTAAAAATATTGGATATTTTGTATTATATTTTATATAGCGAAGTACAAGTACTTCGTTACTGTACTTAAGTACAATTTTCATATATCTGTACTTAAGTAGATTTAATAATGGATACTTTCTACTTTTACTCCACTACATTTTACAGTAAGTATCTGTACTTCACTACATTTCTACAAAACTGTCGCGTTACTCGTTACATCCAAGTTGCATTGCTCCTTTTTCCATTAAAATGTGAAGTTCAGGGACTTAAGGTGGCGCCGTAAAATCCAAGCAATAACCTGACTTACATATTTGTTGTCACCCATCGCCTCCCCCTTTACTCGCACGCGGAGCTCCAAGAAATGTGCAGTGGTTTCCTCTGAGCGGGAGAAAATGTCTGTCTAATCGTCAGTAATAGAATTCCACTGCATAAATCGACATGTAAATTCAGCAGCGCTTCGCTTTCACAGACGGTGGGAACTTCGTCCAACTTTTAGCGTCATTTGGAAGGAAAGCTTAAAGAAAGGTAAGCTATGTGGACGTGCTGCTAGCAAAGCTAGCTGTACAGAGACACATGTTGCATCTGCGATGAAAAAAAGTTGTCACTCATGCGGTGAATTATTGTGTAGAGGTGTTGACTGAGGTGTCCATGTATGGGACAAAGTTGTGACCAAAGTGCAATATAGTAATATGACATTCAGGAACAATCCGATTCTTCTGGACGGATCTTTACTAAGGTTGATAGGACTGAAGCCTCACTGAGAGCCGTTCTTTGTTCTTGTAATGCTCTGCGTACACTGCAGTAGCTATTTTATTTTATTTCATTAAAACATATAT
>NW_006801120.1:6082-21122 GCF_000485575.1 Poecilia formosa | reverse complement strand
ATCATCCAATGGTCTGAATGGCAAAGAGCTGATTGTTACTGAGCACTGATGGGGTTATGAGGACCAGTTTCGTTAGACGAGCTGTGCCGTTGATTTTCTTGAATTTTCACCTTTATTTAAGACATTGAAAAGAGAGGTACTTATGGCTGGTACTTTTTACTTTACTTTTGAAGTTGTATCCCAGGGAAGTTGGGAAACAAATATAAGAAGTAGGTAACATAAAACTTCTCTGTATTAATGTTCTACAACATATTGTTTTACTTTTTGCAATCTTATAAGAAATAACTTTCTTTTGAGATCTGCAATTTTAGTAACACTGTTAACTGGCCTAAAAGTTGACAGTTGGCAACAAACAATAAAAAGACCCTTAGCAATATTTGGGTCTTTGAAGCAAACATCTGTCCTGTGATTGACTGCTGACCTTCCTGCTGACCGCGCCTCTCACCCAATGACCACAGGTTCTAGCCCAGCTCCTCCATGATCCTGCAAAGTTATCTAAACGTGCAAAGTTAAGCAGGTTTAGATAAAAAATAAAATGGATCAAGTATTTACCTTCTTTTAAACCTTACTGCCATAGCTATCTGTGCTGCAGAGCTAATGCTAGCTTACGTCCAAGAAGGATGTACGCAAGCTTGATTGACATCACTAAGACCCTGCTCCTGGCTCTGATTGGTTGTTTCTGACTGAGCTGTGTATTTCTGTAGTTAGGACTAGAGGAAGGGGGGAGAGCTACATTTTTTCACAAATTATCTGTTTCATAGCATATTTTTGTGACATAGTGACAGTTTAAACAAATATGCAAGAAACATATTTTTCATAAAATGTACATATCCCATGTTTAAGAGCTGCTTCACAGTTTAGATGTGGCATGTGAGAGGATTAGGGCCAGTGGAAAAAAAAGAGACAAATCTCAGAAAACTGATTAACACATTTTTTTCAGTGTCCCTAATTGACTTCTGGATGTCAAATTGAGAAACAGACAGGTTTCTGTCTCAACTCGCAAGTAAATTAAGAGATATGAATTATAGGTTGGCAGACAGGAAGTGGTTGTAAAACTGTTCCTGTTTGTTCCCACAGCAACAGGAACAGTCACACCAGCTGTAGGGTGTGACTGCACCTCTGACTGTGTCTCAAGATCTTTTTTTTGTACAATCTTCATAGTGTTTCACTAAAATAATCCTCTTGATCATACAGTGTGAGCATATCATGTAAAATAACTTCTGAAGAAAAATTAAGGACTAAAGATGAGTAAAATACAGTAAAATCATGGTGAGACGTGACACCATCCTCCGTTTTAGCAGAAAACAGAGAATTACAGACGAGGTCAAATTTGTTAAGCATGACGAGTAAAGATCCTGAAAATAAATAACATTTATTTCTGTGGCATGATCTCACACTGAAAAGTTTAGAAAAATCCAACATTTTGAGTGAATCAAAGGGGAAGGACAAATTCCACACACACAAAAAAATGTTTTGGTGTCACTGAAAGCTCCTAAAATAAATAAAACTTAAGTTTTTTTATTTTTATTGTTTTTAAGTTGATGGTGTCTAGGAAGTTCAAAGCAGTAACCAATTTGCTTTCTGTCTCATTGGGGGTGTGAATAAAACAAAGACTCATAGGCCCATTTGTCAGACACATAATAATGCAATAAACAGGTTTAGAGTGTTTTGTGAAGATTTTGTAGAGATTTGTTCACTGCTTGCATAAACTTCCTACCACTGTTACACCCTGCTTTGCATAACAAATCACCATTTTCATTCAACAAACAAACAAAAAACAGTGAAGGTGTTCACGTGGTTATTACTTATGATTCCTAATACAAAAAATTTAAGAAGGCCAAATCGTGGTCTACAAATTACAGCTAATTACATCTTTTTCAACTATTAATCAGAGTACTAATGAAAGATAAAAATCTATATTTTTCTAAATATTTATTTATAAGAATTTAAAAACAAAGTTACTCAAACGATGTATGTTCTCGTCTATGAACTTAAAAACATGTAAACTCAGCAGACATGTCTTTGTATTTATTTAATAGGCAATTAAAAAATATATTTCTAAGGTGGAATAAAAACACATTTTGAAATCACTGCTCCACATGGAACATGTTTGTCGTAATAGTGAGATAAAATCTGTAAGTCATAATGTTTAATAAAGCAAAAATAAACTTTTGTTTCCTAAATACGCAACTAAAAATAGATGCAAATACCGTTTTTTTTTAAACAGTTACATGTATCACACAATTTTAAATTGAGATTGAAAATCACTAACAAACCAAACCAGCAGTTATTGTGACCTCTCTGAGCATTTCTTGTCGGCCACCCCGGTAATTACAGGACACCGGCTCAACCAGCGAGGACGACGTTCGTGAAACAGCTTTTGGCTGTTTTCTAACTATTTCAGAGCACGAAGGAAAGTAAATATAGTGCGATTTCTTATGCTTTCTTGGAGTTGGCGAGTCAAGCCTATTCTTTTTGAGTCTTCCGTGTTTGCGGCCGCTCTTTAAAAAAGGCTAGTGTAGAAACTTGCTTTAAGCGTAAGAGGTTCCGCAATGACTTGGTGAAACGCAATTCACGAAATGTAAGTTTTACCACTATTTATGCCCACCTCCTTTTTGTTGTTTGTAAATCCTGTAAAAATTTACTGAGTTATGATCTTTTACTTGTTTACATTGTGTACTTGTATGAGTATACACGCATTTAAAAAGTCGAAAGACTTTCCGGGTGTGTCATTGAATTCTCCTCCGCCCAGTCAAATGGGGAAACAGGGAGACCCTTGTATTGTGTGCGCGTTTGACAGCATAAACAATCTAATACCCAACTAAAAATACCGTCAAGAGTGAATACAGTGATTTTTTTTAAATATATGTATAAAATACACTGTATTTTTGTAAACGACTTTTTTCTTAACTGTGCATATTGAATGAAGTATTTTCAAACAGATCTTCCAAATGCGTTTATGTTTATTTGAAAAAGACTAAAAGCTTATGTGCAGGGTGTGTTTCTTTATCTTAACAGCAAAGCTTCATCAGGCTCAAATATTAGTTTACTCCCATGATAAACAAGTCTTACTAGAAATCTTATCCTGGGTGGCTCCTTTTATGTTTGTCCTGCCTTCTTATTGTTTTTCTGCAGATGATCACTCTTTGCTCTGCTTTCATTTACATTCTTGCCTCTCTGCCGACAGCTGGTGGTTGATGAAACACCCATCTACTCAAGAGGGAATACATGTAACTTTCAGGTAAATTATTATTACAATGATGTATCTTTTATAGTTTTTATTTTTGTGAGTTTACATGTCTGTGTTTTAACTCAGTTGTCGCAAGTTCCATCAGTAATGTTTTGTATTTTAATAATTTTTCTTCCTGTAGGCCTCAACTGCACTGATCCATCAAAGAGCAGCTGTTAAACTGGATGTTGACAAACTGAACTTAAGGCATCGCTGGAGACTATCCTTAATTTTCTTCACTGATCAAATATAACTAGATTACATCATGTCTAACCCAACCAGCCAAGTCAACCATCAGGCAGCCTACTTGTCTCTCATGAAAGGAGTGAAGGAGCTGGACTTTCGTGGCCCCTGTGTCCCCAGCGACCTGCTGCTGATCGGAGACCATGCCTTTCCTTTAGCCATGAACAGCAAAGGTCAGGTCCTGATGGCTGCGTCTCTGTATGGTGCTGGGAGGATTGTTGTTCTGGGTCATGAAGGCTACCTGACTGCCTTTCCTGCTCTGGTGGAGAACGCCCTGATCTGGCTGCGGGGTGATGGATCAAATGACCCTTCTGTATTTGTGCACAACAGCGTCAGGGTGGTCAGCGACAACCTCAGCAAGTCCACCTTCCAAGCACAAGTGGTGGGGGGCTTTGATAGCAATCTGAAGACCGGCGTGTATGTGACGGATGCGTACAGCGTTGGTGCTGACCCGAAAGACTTGGTGGCCTTCATGAAAGCTGGAGGAGGGGTGCTGATAGCCGGCCAGGCGTGGAGCTGGACTGCAGATCACCCTAAGGAGAACACACTGCATCACTTTGATGGAAACAAGGTGTCTGGGGTTGCAGGGATCTACTTCTCTAAGAATCCAGCAGAGGAGGAAAACCTCCCAGTCTACCCACAGATCCCATCCTCCTACATGGCTGTAGTGTGAGCATGCACTCCATTTCTTCTAATTTATTTTTAATTTTTCTTTGTTTTTAGCCCAAAACGTCCGAATAACATTTCTTTTTTTGCTTTCATTTTGACTTTAAGAAAGTCAAAATGAAATGATAGTGATATTCACTATCATTTGTGAATGATAGTGAATATTGCTATCATTATAGTAATATAATATGCTGTAGGATCCTATAGCATATAGGATCCAATAGTATCCTATATGCTATAGGATTGTTTTTGACAGAAATTCAGAGTCAACCCTTTGTTTAGTGTTGAACTGATTTTCTGCTCCCACCTTTCTGAATCTGACATGAATATCAGCTCCAATTCTGTTTTTCATTTTTAATAACTCTTCTTTACACTCTGCTTTTCAAATACAGAGTAGGGAAGGATTTTGAGGACGACTTGCAGTTCTTACTTGATGGTGTTTCAGAGCTCGCCATCCCAAATGGTTCACTAGCATCAGAGGTTATGGTCCATGGCCCGCTAGCATTTCCAATTGGTGTAGCAAATGGTGGGCAGGCATTTTTGGCCGGAGCCTATTATGGCCAAGGTCGGGTCATCGTTGCTGGACATGAAGGAGTTCTGAGTGCTGAGGTAAAGTTAATGGGAAAGTTGTGTTAAAACTTTGTAAGGTTTATCAGAACATCTAGGTAACTTTTTTTCTTTTGTTGTTTCTTTCAACACCCAATACCCAGGCAAATGCTTCATTTTGGAAGAATGCCCTACACTGGCTGGACGAAGGACGAAGGGGCGTTGTTGGAGTAGCACTGAATAATGGGATTAATATAGCTACCAACTCAGGCCTAAAAATGGAGAAGACGGGCTTCAAGAAAGACCTGAGTGTGTTTGTGTCTCCATCCAACCCCCAAAGCCACTGGGAAGAGATCCAGAACTTTGTAGCAGAAGGAGGAGGTCTTCTGATTGGAGGACATGCCTGGTACTGGGCACAGAGCCATGGTGGAAAAAACCCAATGACAGAATTTGGAGGTAATAGACCTGAATAAATTATTATAAAACATCATAAGTAAATGCCAAGCACTTTTCTGCTTTCTGAATATGCAGCACCTTACACCTTTATTGGAAAAGCCTCGAAACAAATATCCACATCTTGTCGATATTTATCAAATACCATTTTGTCACACGTAAAAAAGTTTTAATTTGAGCAGGAATTTAGGAATGTGTATTTGTCTTTTTTTTTCCTTCCTTTCCTTTAAATTTTGTTTCTTTAAAGAAATGTACTTTAAATGAGATTGCAGGTCATATTTTCCAAACGTTTCCAGGGTGAGATTACCAATCAGCTATGAGGACAGGACAGACAAAATCCTGGATCTGCTCTGGGAATGGTCATTGTTTAATATTTCATATTGCATTTAATGTCTGGTACTCTGACAGGTAGGGTATTATAGATGGCTGGATCAAATTTGACTTTAGAACTAATTAAATGCATTTAAATGTTAAAATCTATTATGAGACAAAAACAAGAAGAACTTAAAGTTTGGAGGCTGATGAAATAACTGCATTCAATTACAGTGAAATTACTGTTGAAAAGATAAAGGATTGCGTTTGTGAAACTCGGACAAGAACTCAATCGTGACTGATTGATGACAACTTTGTTTTGAAACCAATGTGTGAGAGAAGTTTAAGTTTGCTATAAGGACACAACGAGGACAGTAGTGGAATTGCAAGTTTTGTGGCAGATATTAGAGTCATGACCAGGTCTTAGCTGAGCTGTGGTGGAGTTGCCCTTTTTCAGGGAGGTTGGAGGTTTTCTCCGTCCATGAGGATCTCCTTCACAAAGTCCAAAAACAGTGTCATGTTATTGTATGCATTGCTGCTTGTTTGTCTTGAGTTGCCCTGTGTACTTCTGACCCATTGAATGTTTTGCAGGGAACAAAATCCTAAACCAAATGGGGTTGAGCCTGTTGAAGTCAACTATTCCAGCAGGTTCCCACAAGGCTCTGGATCCCAGCCAGGCCATCAAAGACACCTACCATTTCCGGCATCTTTTGCACCGCTTTGCAAAGCATGTAACTGTGAAGGAAAAACTCAGTAAAGACGAGGAGGAATTCCTCAAAAAGCTGGGCAGCGACTGCTCCACCTACTTGAACATGAAAGCTCATGACTCCTGCCACTACTCTCAAGTGGTGGCAACCCTCACAGACATCTTAAAAAAGTCAGGCATGCCACAGGTGAGGAGAAACAAAGACGCTTAAAATATTTTAAAACTTGAACCAAGTTATCAGATCTCTGACCGGCGGTTTCATGCCTTAATATCTCATTTTTATTGTTATTTCCATCACCAAGGTGAGTGAAAAATGCCCAGTCAAAAGCCCCAAAGACCACCTTCTGCTCAACATTGGGGCAGAAGTTTACAAGGTTTGCCCAAATCCAGACGACCTCCTGCCGTACCTCATCAGGGACAATCCACTGCTGCCAGTTGTCCACAATCACAGGGTCAAAATTGATGTCAGTACAGAAGGTGTGTGTGTTTTTTTTTGTTTTTTTTTGGTATACATTCCTTATGGATAGTTCCCCAAGTTCATTTTATGAATTTGATAAGCTTTGTTTTTGAGAAAACAAAGCAACAGGAGTTCTCTACAGGGAATCACTGGCTTGGCCAACAGTTGTCCTGCAGCTGTGACTGACTATCTCAGCAGCAAAATGATACAACTTTGCATCTGACAAAGTTAGACCAAGATTGTTAAAGTAAATTATATATGGATGGAGACCCAACACTGAGTTTTGTGGCACCCCCTTGTGGACTGTAATAAATTCACAATACAAACCATCATATCTAATGCACTGAGACCCTTTCCAGAGGTAATTTGAAAATCATGTTACTATCCTGTAAATGTTGCCATTGGGTAGTACTATACCCACCTTCAACATGTTATATAATTTCTATGCATATGATATAAGCTTTATTTCAGATGTACAAGCAGAGGTACTGAATTGTGTCGAGGCAATAAAAGGAAACTTCCTCCAGCTAAACTCTAATAAAACAGAGAAATAAATCCCTTGTTATTAGCAGTTTGTTCAATCTTAAGAAACCTTGGGTCCATATTCATAAGTTGTCCTCCTTTAATACCTGCATAAAATCAAAACCCTTTTGTGTTCCGCCTGTGAAACACCAGAAGGTTAGGAGGTAGCAGATATGGAGATGCTTGTTCATTCTTTCATCCCATCTTGTATTGATTACCGCAGTGCAATATATTCATCACCCAATATAACTATCCATTGCAAAGCTAGCTTACGCACACGGTCAAATGAGGTAATTTCTTTGCTGTGTCTTTCGTTTTTTGAAAACTCTTTTTTGATTTTATCTATGAAAAGTGCATGTAAGTTTAATTTCTTAATAAACACTAAAATGGATATTGGTAACTTTGACCTTTTCTGTTTGTGCGTGTTTATCAGGAGGAGAGGAGTGGATCAGCACAGGTCTCTACCTTTCTCCTGGTATGAAGACATATGTGGCCATACCAGCAGATATCGTCAACAAAGGATGGCAGGTACTTTACATAAAATCTGTTGCTGTATTAACGCAGAAGTGTTTAATATGACATTATTGCCCATGTACTTGCAATTATTCCTTGCTCATGTTATAATAAGAAAGGGGCTTGAATGAAGCTATGAAGCATCCTCCCAAAGCTTTAACTTGTACTTTATTATACCCACAGATTCAGATAGGCTGTCAAACAGATCACCTAAATGCCGCGGAGTTGAAGAGAGCTTCGTGTGTCCACGTACGCTTTCCTGTCAACTCTGAGATGATCCAGGTGTCGAACCTGTGGGGAGGACTCATTTACCTTGTGGCCCCACCCAACACACAGGCACAGGGGTTACAGGCTTTTGTACAGATGGCTGTCCCTGCACCGTATTATAAATCAGGTGAGTGTGGTGGTGAGAACTATTGGATGCCTAAATCAAAGACTATTCTAGTCAGTAGGTGTCCAGTTACAGATTTAGCATTGACCTCAGGCATTGGAGGTTTAAATCAATTACCAAACAAAAGTAGTGATGGCAAAGGTTTTAGTTTGCTCTTAAAATAAGATTTACAGTCTATTGTCCAGTGAACAAAATGAATTCAGGAGAAATGTTTCTTCCAGGTTATACCTTTTAGACCTAGCAGACCAGCAACCCACTCAAGGTTTTTAAAGCATGCTGCTTTCAGCCCAGTTTCCCTGTAAATTACACCTGTAGCAAATTATTGTATCACAGTGGTAATGTAAAAAAAAAAAAAAAGATGGCTACCAATCTACATAATTGGAGTTGCATGCTGACTCTGCTAGAGCCATTTATTTTCACAAATCTCATCCAATTTTGGATAAGTTAGAGTCCCTACTGTGACTTTTTCTGTTTTGCCACTAAGCAGCTAAATATCCTTTTAACTTATTGTTTAACGTTTTCTGGTCAACAACAAAAACCTATTAATCATCGGCAGTCATTGTCTTCTGTTCCAGACTACACTCCCCATGTGGTAGTGCATTTGATGTGTTTCTGCTGAGTTTCTTTGTACTTAGCAGTCACATTTCCAGGTTCCCTGTTGTGATTCAATAAGATTGCTCCCCTCAACTGGAATTTCAGCTGGGAACAATGACATAAGTCAAGCAGCCCCAGGTTTTATACCCAATATTGCTGCTGTGACACAAATGTTCATTTGCTGTTTGAACACATAAAACGGATATACAAAATCAGCTCCTACTGCTAACATGAGATGGCACCAAAGCAAAAGGAAAATTACGCTATTTTTCTGATTTGCAAGTAGAAAGCTCCTCAACTTGGATATGATATCAATAACGGCTCCTTCTTCTGAGACAATTTTGTTAAATTGAATGAAGTATGTTACTTCATTCCTCTGTTTTAATGGACCTTTTTGTTATTTTCTTTTCAGGTGTTACGACTCAAGCTGAATGGTCGTTGTTGTGTACGGCCCCTTCACCTTGGGCGGAGTTGGAGTTTGACAACATCATCCTCACCGTACCCTCTGATGTCGTCAGACGTCTCGATCACCCCGATAAGTTGGCGATCCTCTGGAATGACATCATGAAGGCCATCGCTGACCTGGCTGCCAAACCCCACAAATTTCCACGGAAAGAGCGTTTTGTGGCAGACGTTCAAATTTCTCACGGTTGATATTTTTATCTTTTACACTTAATTCTTTATCCTGATGAGTCTCCCAAACAGTGCTGTCATCCTTCATGCTTTTATCAGGATTTTATTGTTTTTTTTGCTCAGGTTTTATGCATGCAGGTTATCCTATAATGGCACACAGGGGTTCTGCAACTGGGTTGGTGGATGTTGACCATGTGAAGACCAAAGGCATTTGGGGTGCCATTCATGAGCTCGGACACAACCAACAACGAGGCTGCTGGGAGTTCCCTCCACACACCACAGAGTGCACATGCAACCTGTGGTCAGTGTACGTGCATGAAGTGGTGTTTGGGATCAAACGGGACAAGGTAAAGGAAAACAATGCCTAAAACAGTTTTTTTTTTTTTTGTGAAGCAAATTTCGTAAACATCTCCTATTTTAATATTTAAACTACAAAGTTCTGCTACACAGTTCGTTTTACTGTGGTTGTTGCAGGCTCATGGAGCGATGACTTTGGAAAACCGAAATAAACGAATGAAGGACTATATACAAGGGGGCAAGCAGCTCAGCGGCTGGAGCATGTGGGTGGCCCTGGAGACATACATGCAGGTAAGAGAATGTTAAAAAATGTGTTTTAACCTAATAAAAATAATCCTCAACCCATTTCATATGCTTCAATCTTTTTAAATGGCTTAGTGAAGGCCTCTGTTTGTTCTTGTAGCTCCAGGAGAAGTTTGGGTGGGATGCCTTTAAGAAAGTGTTTGCTGCCTACCACAAGATGAACAACTTTCCCAAAGAGAACAAAGGGAAGATGAACCTGTATGCAGAGACGTTCTCCCAGACTGTGAGCATGAACCTGACTGGATTCTTCAAAGCCTGGGGATGGCCTATCGAACAGGCCACTGAGGAGAAACTATCCAGCCTGCCTGCTTGGACTGATCATCCAATGGTCTGAATGGCAAAGAGCTGATTGTTACTGAGCACTGATGTGGTTATGAGGACCAGTTTCTTTAGACGAACTTTAGTTTGGGGTAAATTAGCTACAAGTCGTGATGATTTTCCTGCATTTTCACCTTTATGTATAACACTAAAAAGAGAAGGATATATATTGCATGCACTTTTTACCTACTAGTATGGCATTCTAGGGAAGAGGAGAGCAGAATATAAAAACGTGGGAAATGTTACTTTAAATTATTTGCACACATCACACCTGGGCAAAGGATTTCAGGAGTTATTTAGGTTTATGTAGCAACAAAGATCTTATGAAAGGGGCATCAAGGGATAATTGTATCTCAGATAAAAAACAAACAAATGGAAGACCAATGTGCTCATTGATTATGTATTCATGTTCCACACAAATTATATTAGGATGATTTTTTCTATGAATTATATTGTTTTTCTTATTGCAATATTACATGTTAATCATTGCTGGAAAAACTTAATTTTGGGGTCCATTTACAGTATCCAAAAAGCTGCTACATGGCAAAAATCAATATAACAAAAACACTTTTGAACCTTTGAAGCAGGGAACTTCTTTTCTACCATCTCTGCTATCTCAATCCCTGCTGCAGGGCGAATACGAGCTTATATCACTTCAATTCAAAAACACTTTATCTCAAAGGAAAATTAAATAAATGAATATCAAAGAAGGAAGAAAAAGTTGCGCTCCTGCTCAGTTGTCTTATTTCATTTTCTGTGTTGCATTTTTGTTGCTCTTGACGCTTTAAATTGACTTTTTAAATTAAATTTTAATATACCTTTGCTTTAAAAGGGTCATTATGGAACAAATAATGCAAAAGTTAATCAACGAAACTCTTTTTATGCGTGTGTAACTGAGGCTTGTAGAGCCACAGATATTTCAGTTTTTTTTTGTTTTTTTTTAATTAAAGCATGTTCTGTTTCTCAGGTGGAGTCTCAGAACATAGAGGTCATGTAGAAACACACGTTTCTACACGTTTCTGCTTCTTCGTCTGTATTTTTCCTTCCAGGCCTGTCTGTTCATGTTCATTTAGCTTTGGATGCCAAGCCACAGACATGTCATAAAACATTTCCATAGGTTGACTCTTCCCTCAATAACTCCAGTGGAAAGGCGTCCAGACTGCACCTTTACGTCTTTATTTGAGTTAACGTCAGTGTTTTATTCAAATAATCCTCTGAATCATATATATTATCAAACATTTAACATTACTTAGCAACATGTTTTTTTACAACGTTTTTTTTTTTGCTTTGTGCAAAAAAACATGT
This sequence comes from Poecilia formosa, assembly GCF_000485575.1. NCBI lineage: Eukaryota > Metazoa > Chordata > Actinopteri > Cyprinodontiformes > Poeciliidae > Poecilia > Poecilia formosa. The sequence continues at coordinate 9,634 of NW_006801120.1, read as the reverse complement.
TTGCACAAAGCAAATTAATTACAGTAAAACAGGAGAAAAAGAAGCTCTAATTCTTCTGTCAAAATTACAAAAAAATAGATTTTACAGCTAACATAATTGTTTTCACTTTCTGAAACCCCTTTGACGAAGAAATACAGCAGGCTATAATGTATTTATATGAACATTAAGAAATTGCTGCTCATATTAGACTGAAAATTCAGATTCAGCACAAGTTCAGGCTCTCAAAATATTCTCACATTTCACATTGAAAATAAGAAAAACTGAATTCAAAAACAAGAGTGTAGAATATGCATCCATAGAATAAAAACAGTCTGTAAATGAGGCACATCTGTAACAAAAATAAGGCTGACAATTTTTATATTCACTAAAAAAACTTGAGATCATGAAAAACAGTGAGCTCACCCCTCAACATACAGTATTTAACCAAGGAGAATAAAAAGCAAAATTTTGTGATTTAAATAATTCAACATACCATCTAGTTCTGTTAAATAAAAACCATAAAGTTAAAAGTTACTTCTGCGTAAATTTCTTTGTTCCAGGAAACAAGATCTTGAACAAATTTGGCTTGAGTTTGTTGAGAGAAACGACAGCAGGTGTCTACAAAGCTCCTGATCCCAGACAGGTCAACAATTTCCATTTCCGTCGTCTCCTGCATCGCTTTGCTGGTCATGTTCCAGAGGATGGAGAACTCACCAAGCAAGGCGAAGAGCGCCTTAAAAAACTGGGAACAAATTGTGCTTCCTTCTTGAGGATACAGGATTATGGCAGCTTCTGCTACAGGCAGATTCTGTCCCTTCTGACTGACATCTTGAAGAAAGTGGGAATACCCCCACAAAATATTTATTTAGCTGTAGGACTTACAACTATTTAGTTTACTTGTTTTGTAGCACAATGTTGAATATAAAATATAGCAATATCTTTCAAAATACTGACTGATAAAAACAACCTATGGGCACCAGTAAAGCAGAAAACACTGTTTTGTACAGTCAAAACTTGTGGCAGTAACTCAAATCTGCATTATACACTGTTTCCTCGACATCAGAGTAGTTTTGCAGAAACGACTTTCTTTAGTTGACTTGAGCAGTTGTTTGCCTCTCCTCATTTGACATTTCTAGCTGCAAGCTCGTTTTATGAAAAAGTTGCCAATTTTTTCACATTTCAGAGCTTCCCTCTTTTTTTTCTCCATGCAACTCTTGCTTTTTCTACTTTCCATTTCTTAAACACCACTGACCAAAAGCATTGATGTTTTACTCCTGGGTACATCTTTAGAAAAAAAAAAAAAAAAAGACAGGAAGGCCGCCAGTAGATCCATGTGGTGACTTCATGCTGCTCTAGTACTGCCATAGCTTGAATTTATGTTTGTTGTAACTTATAAGAGAAGATTGAGACAATGCGGTTTTGATCCAGCAGCATTTACTTAGTTTCTAACAGCAACATAGTAGAAATCAAGGCAGGAATGGCCGCGCCACCTGGTGGTCACAGTCATTACGACATGTACTGCTTCAAAACAGTAAACCGGACATGGCCTGTGGGACAGCAGTCGCTGTGTACATGATCAATCCAGTATCATATCTGTATACCGGCCTGATTAAAAAAAAATAATAATAAAAGATGACCTACCTTGAGCCCATATGTCAGACCGACATATGGGCGCTCCAGGTTCGGTATACCGAGAGAGAACCCATGTCTCCCGGCAAATCGTTTTAAAAACTCCCAATAGTTTTCCCCTATGAGTGGAGGTGAAACACAGATATTAAGTCTGGTAATAGCTGTAAATATTTTTGGTTCACTAAAGTAATTTATTTATTTATTCAATATCCCGCAGTGCTGATGAAGCATCTTCTGCTGTTTTGGTCGAGCAAAGCAGGAGGGACTTTTGTTTGTGTCTCTTTTTTGTTTGCTTCATTTGCTTTTTGTTTGCTGCATTTGATTTGGTTTTTATTTGCGTCATCTCTTCTTGTTTGCTGGATTTCATTTGTTTGCGTCTCCGTTTTTGTTTGCATGTTTTCTCTGTTGCTGCGCATTTGCACCTGTCGGCCACCGTACCTTGTTGCTGACTTGGCATACACAGGTTACACACAGGCCGAATATTTCATAGAAACTTCCAACTCAATACTGGTCATTCCAAATGTTCATTATAATCACACCTGAAGGAGATCAGTCCATTTGTTGAATGTGCTTTAGGTACTGTAGATACATTAATTCTAATTGGGCTCAATAGTTTCATCCCTTATGTAACCAGGATAATTTTTCTATATTAGATGTAGTTTAGTTATTTTATTTTCTATTTTGTTAAATCTAATTTTATTTTGTTTTATTTAAAGATCTAATTTAAAAATCCTCCTTTGTTTTATTTTTTTCGACACTAACCGGGCGAGAGCAGGGTTGTTCTCGCGAGGGTTTAATGCCATGTGACAGCTGCACGTCAGTCCTAAATTGACAGCCACTGCTTATATTGCTGCTAAATCGCACCTTGGGTAGCAGACGCTGTGGGACTTTGACGTGCAGGTAGGCTTGGGTGTTGTTCCCAAAGCGGTTTTGCTTTTGAATGTCGATTATACATCAATCGTATACCTCTGTTAAATTACAGACATATGGTCGTTCATCTGAACGCTGAAACGATCTTTGTTTGTCAAAAGAGGAACTGGTAAGTGTTGCTCGGGAGCTAGAATGCTAGCGCTAGCCTCCCAGCCTGTGATTATACACTTGCATAAAAACACATTTGGATTGAAATTGCATGTACATGTACATTGATTGTCGGGCCTGTTTGCGCAGGCCAGGTGTGTTCCAGACCCCACCCCCGCTCGGAGTAGTTGAAGGATCTGGGACACATTAAGAATTGTCTGGTTTTTGTATACTGACCGGACTGGCGAGCTAACCATAGCGGATTCAGGAAGTCACCCATAATCTGAGGAAACATCTCCAAACCGGAAGGAAAATTCAACCAACCACTTCACAGCTGGAACTAAATGACTATTTTTGTTTTTTCCCTTTCGTCACCGACAGAGACTTCCTTGGTTTAAGGAACTGGACTTTAAAGCTGTGAAACAATTTGTATATATTGTAAATATAAATACACTTCATTGATTGTGCACTCTCCAGTTGTATGTGTCTTGCAATTTGCCACTACCTCCAGTAGACGAACCTGGAACCTAGTTTTTCACTTAGAGTGACGTTGATTTGGGTTTTTTAATAATCTTAAAATGTAACTCGGGTTACACTTACATTTTCAGATGGCATTTCATTAGATTTTTTCTTTTCATTCTTTAGTTAAAATTTAGAGCCACACAATAAAATGCAATACCAATCTTTGCAATGTCTTAAGACAATACCTTGACAGCAAGACAGTCAAGTAGAAAATAGAAAAGGAAACTTTATTGTGGTTAGCAGTACAGTTGTTTTATTCACTTTGCTGAAATAAAACAACTTTCACTTAACTAAAAAAATACTCGAGACAGAAATTGTTTTAGAGTCACTAGATACCAAAATGATAAGTTTAATTTTATTATAAATAAATGTTTCAGGTAACTTATGATTTGATGGTGGGATATG
>NW_006801120.1:0-5341 GCF_000485575.1 Poecilia formosa | reverse complement strand
GGTGAAGCGAGGTTCAGACCTTTTTCTGTGTGTCTAAAGACCAAATGTGAGGAGGCAGAAAACCTCTGCACACAAAAAGTAACATTGACAACATACAAAAACAGGATATGTAGAGAGGTTGATGGGGTCCCTGTACAGGCTTCCCAAGTGTGCAAGGCAGATACCAGAGTAGATATCCATACTGTGGGAGAAAGATGAAGGGGTGCCGGTGAAGGCAGTGAGTTGATGGTGTGTTTGTAGCTATTCTTGAATGTCTGTGCCTGTGTGTGTTTGTAAGTAAGTTCATGAACACTGTCCACGTTTTATCATTGGCCGTCACTTTTGATGGCCGTCTATGGACCTGATTCAAGTCCATAGATGCAATGGGAAAAGGAGAGGGCAGTGAGGGAAGAGCATCTTGTACATATGATATACAGGAGAAATAGAGATAGCTTGTCTTCCATGACTGGAGTCATATTCAGATGAGAATATTTGTTTTGGATCAGGAACAATCCTTTCATTTTCCCATCTGTCTTAAATTCTCACTATTTCATCTCAATGATGACTCCAGACAGCCAAACTCATGATCAATCCTGCCAAGCTGAGCTTTCAACTTCTCCAAGGTCTTTTTAAGGAACTGCAACTGAGCTGTGACTCTCAGCAAGAGTCGCTTCCAGTTTGTGGTTCACGGCGACTCCAGTCGAGACGTGGAGGTTTGGTTTCCTGCAGGAGATTAAAGCCGAACACAGACTGGAGGAAACGCTCACAGTTCTTAGTGGAAACAGACTTTACTCAACTAACAGCAGAAGGAGAAACTACAAACCAGGTGAGGTGTCATATAATCAGTTATAAAACATTTACAACATATCAACATTGAACTCTAAGTTTTTCAAGTCAGGTGAAAGTCCAGTTCTCTTGTGTCTCTGTACAGGTGTGGTACAAGTTTGGTTCTACCACAGTTCTGTTGAGTCTCAATCTGTTCAGGTGTTCTTCTTCATCTCTTTGGATCGTTTGAATAAACTGTAAGTTTGCTTTATTTTCTACTTGAAGTTTGTTTCCAGGAACTTTCCTACTTGTTTCGTCTCCTTGATGTTTGGGGAAAATGTTCACGTCTAAATTCAGCTCAAAGTTTCATGTCCCTGCTGTTGGAAAGCTAATCTGATTATTGAGTTATTGATAAAGTGGAATAAAAAAATCCCATTATAAACAACTGATGTTTCATTATTTTATTCTCTAAATAAACTGCTTTATGATTTTATTTCCAGGAATCAAACTCTAGTCTCAACCATTAACATCCAACAGAAGAGTTTCCTGCTGCTTCGTTTCAAATTGAAATAAATTTCTTAAAATCTTTTTGATTCAGTCAGATTATTAAATAGTTTATCTTTGATGGAGCAGATAATCTACTTGTTGTTCAGGTCACACTTGTAGAGATTAATAATTAACTAAAATACTTTCTGTTCAGGTTGAATCAGTGAATGTAAATGTTGCTCCATGTCTCCATCTAGTGGACTGATAGAAGTGCAGGTTGAACCAGTGAATGTAAATGCTGCTCCATGTCTCCATCTAGTGGACTGATAGTAGAAGTGCAGGTTGAATCAGTGAATGTAAATGTTGCTCCATGTCTCCATCTAGTGGACTGATAGTAGAAGTGCAGCAGCTGATGCAGCTTCCTCTGCCTCTCTGCTGTCTGACTGCATTCACCTGACACTGATATGAAGCAGAGAAGAAGAGCCAATCAGAGGAGGAGCAGCTGATCTTTTTCCAGCACTAATGATGTAAAGGATGATCAGAGTTGATGTGCAGATGAATGATGTGTGTTTCCTCTGCAGGTGAAGCTAGAAAGTGTGTGTGAGCTGATGTGAATTCAGCAGCATGGATCAGTGTGAGGACAGAGAGGAGGGAGTCCCTCCCTCTAAAACCACTCTGTGTGGGGAAGATGAGAGCCAGAGCAAAGGTCAGAGGTGAGGTCACCATCTCTAACTGTCCACAGCCCTTTTCACACAGCGTTCACTATATCAGGCCAAAACAGACGTGGTGATGAAGCTGCTGCTGTTCCTCTTTGCTGCTTCATCCAGACTGAACAGATTCACTTTTATCATGTTTCTGTCAGGATCCATAAGAGACTCAAATCAGAACCAGAACCAGAACCCAGCTGTGTGTCCTTTAAGAGCGACTGGTCAAAGGGTGAACCCATTGACTTTAAATCTCCTGGATCTCCACCATCAGAGAGGTGAGCTGTTTCTAACTGCTGTAACTGTTTATATCTGTCATTGTGGCCAAGAGACGATACCAAGTTCTGTTGGTTCTGTTGTCATGGGATCATTGGACTGAATATCAGGCAATCAGCTTATTTTCTTTTCCTGTATTACATCAATGATATTGATGTCTCCGTGGTAACATGTTTCGGAAGATGTGACCAGGAAGACGATGAAATTCAACTATGGTTTGTACAACATTATTAAAAGAACATCAGAGTATTAAACTGGTCCTAAACTGGCCAGTTTAATGCTGCACTACTTAAGTGTTACTGCTGCTTCATTATGACGCACTGAGGAGCTAAAGTTTTACCTGTTGTTGCAAGTAAAAGTCAGTCACAACTGTGCCATTTCACAATTTATTCCATTCAGACAATTTGTGCACAAACCCAGTAACTACAAGGCAACAGTATTAACAAGGATTTAAAATGCAGCGTTTAAAAACTTGTATACACTTCCACGTTCAAGTCCTGCGACCACTCGGCTCATATGCTTAAGGGTACAGCCCCATCTAGTGACCAAACCCAAAAAATACACATATTTGGCTTCTATAGTTCTGTAGGATCCAGTCTCTACGTCCATCTAGTTCACAGAAGTCTCAATAATGAATCTGATTTTTCTCTGAGATCCATTTCACCATCATTCAGGTAGGTTAAATGGGTTTACAGTTAAGTAACAGTTATTGGCACCATAAATAAAAAAAATTACTGCTGATGAATAGCAGGAAACCACAATCAACTCACTTTTCTGCTACACCTTCTAAATATGATCTGCAAAGAACAAACAAATGAGGACATATTTATATTAACTATTTTATTACCATTCCATTTGAAGAACAAACATTTAAATGTTTAGTCCTTTTTTAATCAAACCATTTTTTCAGTTGAAACAGACCAAGTTATTTAACTGAGTATTATTAACACACAAACACAAAGATAGAAGTGAGTTTCAAATCTATATTGATATTTGGATCTTTCTTTAAATCTGTCTTTAGTTTCGAGCAGGCCTCCATAGGGCCCTATGCAAAATGTGGTTTTGGGGCCCTGTAGTTCTGCTAACCATGTGGACTGGCTGAAGTCAGCCCACATACCTGCTATTAACTTACTACATCTCTAGCAGTGCTGTTTACATTTTCTACAAGTATAATATAGGATACATTTATTGATTTATCCACCAGTTGATTTATGGGAGCCAATTTCCTTAATTTTGGGGATTGTGTTTGGCTGATACTTACATGTGAAGCTGATCTTATCCCATAATCTTATCTTTGTAAGTAAAGGTTTATAAATCAGCCTCAGCCCACCAGGTCAGGTCTACACATTTGCAATGAACAATATTCACCCCAATGTTACCAACTCAGTGACTTTCTTGCTATATTTAGCAACATTTCAGACAAAAAAAATTCATATCAGCCAAAATCAAAATCGGCAGGCCAGGCTTTTTAAAGATCAATAACCAGGAATCGGCAGGAAAACTGCAATCGGTGCAGCCCTACACACATATTCATGACATTCTTTGATTAAATACATTTCTCTTAAACGTTACTCCAAAAGCTAAAAATGTAATTTATAGCAGGTGAGTCTTTCTCCTTTGAGAATGTGGACCACTACCAGTACCGGACTGCTTCTGAGCCTTCAAATGATTTAAACAGAAGTTTCACATAACTTAGAAGTTGATGTAAACATAATGTGTGCGTTATGAGATCAGTTCAGCAGGAAGGAAAGCTTCATGATGTGGTTGGTGAGATCTGCTGGAACTCAACCAGACTGAGCTGATGTGGACCATCAGAGGTTCTGCTGGTTCTTAGTGGATCAGCAGGAACATTAAATCTTTACTTGGATCATCTGGTTCACTGCTCACATCCAGATATCACTTCATGGACCTTTACCTTCTGATTGTCTCTGTGTGGACAGATATAATGTGAGCTCACTGGCTTCCAGGATCTACAGGATCCATTTTAAATCCTCTAGAACATCCAGGAGAGGATCCCACATGGACACACCCACATATCTCAGAGCTCCTCCATGTCCACATCACCTCAGATCCAGTCATCAGAACCTGATGGATGTCCCACACTGTCCTGAAGACCTGTGTGGACAGAGCCTTCACTTCCACTGTCCCCAAGCTCTGGGACTCTGTCTCCACCAGCATCAGATCTGCTGACAGTGTGGACAGTTTGAAGTCCAAGTTCAGCACCAACTTTTTAAAATGTCTACTGGTGATTCTGGTGTTACTGGTCTTCATCCTTGTAGTTCATCTTCCTCTTTCTAACTTCTTTGTATTGTGTTCATGTGATGCTCTGTTTTCTGCTTTAATGCGACACTCTTAGTTATTTTATTAGTAAATATTGCTGGATGAATATTTCCTGCCTTCCTGATTGTTCCTGGTTCCTCCACAGAGTGGACCAGCAGAGCTCAGAGGTTCCCAGTGGTCCGTCTGCCCAGCAGCATCAAACACAGCTGGACTCCATATTTATGGTCTGTACATGAACAACAACTACTTTTCCATGGTTCTGTTCACAGTCGTCTCCATGCTGCACTTTGTAGACCAGAGGACTGTCAGTCTGTCCAACATCCATCTGGTGTTTGGCTCCATGATTTCAGTCTGATGTTTCCTTCATCTATTATTCTGTTCCAGCTGCTGGAGGAAAACATTGTCACTTTTGTGAAGAACGAGCTGAAGAAGATCCAGAAGGTCCTGAGTCCAGATTACCCAGAATGCTCAGAGAGTCGGAGAGAGGATGATGAGGTGTTGAGAGGTGATGATGAAGAGCAGAGGAGGAGCAGCAGAGAGGCAGTGATGAAGATCACACTGAACTTCCTGAGGAGGATGAAGCAGGAGGAGCTGGCTGACCGTCTGCAGAGCAGTAAGAGGATTTCTACAAAGATTTGACCTGATGGATAAATGACACATTTACTGATGTCTGAAGAAATGGAATCACATTTATTTAAATCATCTTCAGAAAATTATTTTGTTCAGTTGCTCATTTTACTTTTTGTGTTATTTTAGAACATCCTGCTACAGTTTGTCAACATCAACTTAAATCTGGTCTGAAGAAGAAGTTCCAGTCTGTGTTTGAGGGGATTGCTAAAGCAGGAAGTCCA
>NW_006801119.1:22106-24131 GCF_000485575.1 Poecilia formosa | reverse complement strand
ATGAAGAGATCTTCATCACTGGAACTATTTTTACTTAAGTCACTATTTGCCACTTTAAAAGCACCTTTTGCACCGTATAAACAAACATTTATGTAACATTGCACTTTAAGCACAGATTTGCACATCAATAATTTGCACACAAGAAGTTTTAACTATTTATTGAGTATTTTAGTGGTTAGCATGCAGCCTGTTGTTCTTTGCTCTGCAGCTGAGCTGGTTTCCTGAGGAAGAGGATCGTTGTTCCCACTGGTGGGAAGAACCTGAACCAGAGTCTGTGCATAACCTGTTAGGTGTTTAGCTGCTAATGTGAAGAACTTAAAAAGACAGAAAAGACTCTCCTGTCTTTTCTGTGTCCTCTCCAGGACAAATACTTCCCCAGGATCCAGACACCATCTGTGAGGGGAGGATTGTTTCTGGGTTTCATAATGGTGCTAATGGTGTAAGGATAAAACATAAAAATTCATAAAAAGCAAATGGAAATGTTTGTATTTGGTAAAAGGTGTTTTATTGAAATAGGTGGAAATTGGTAAATTTAAGTCCCCCGTTTGGTTCTTCACAGCTGGGATCATTATCTGGTTGTGATTTTAGTTATTTGGCTCAACTTACCCAAACTTATGAGACATGCTATATTATTAAAGCAGTTATATTTAAACTCATCCTGATTGATGGGCTGCACAGCATCTGTATGCAGACAGTTAAACTGAAGTTGTCTTGATGAAATGATCCTACATATGAAAAATGGCTCAACTTACCCGGCCTTCCTAATTTCTTTTTCCAGAGAACGATCAATCTGTGGTCTATTCTGCTATTAGGAGAGACGATGTGAGTTATGGAGAGATCGTCATCAGAAAAAAAGAAAGAAAGCCAAAGACCAGAGGTAAAGCTGCTCCTCACCTCCTTCAGATCAAAATCAAATCATTTTTATTTGTCCAGCACATTTCAGCAACAAGGCTTTAGTCTACATAAGAGAAAAACACGGCAGTGTGAAACATTTTATTGCAAAAATCAACTTTATGATAAATTACTGGTAGTTGTTACCAACATTTTACCTTAAAAATTACAATACAACACAAAACAATGGAGTTTATCAGCATTTCAAAAAGGAAAGTTAAAGAAAATGAGTCCAACTAAAACAAAATACAGACTATGATTAATCCACTTAAAGAAACTATTTCTATTTAAAAATTCAGTTAGAAAAAGAACCGACTCTAGTTCCAGTTTCCTCACAGTGTTACAGAGACCTGGAAAAAGCAGCATGATAACCGTGGTGGAAGGAATACATGTCATAAAACGAGTGCTCTGGATTAAATCATGGATTTGGTCGTCTTAGTCACAGGGTGAGATTGAGACTCACGTGTTGGCAATCAGCTGTTTCCTCTCTGCAAAGCCAAAGTCAGAATGATGCATGAACGTCATATAAACTCAGCATCCGTTTAAATGTTGGTTCCACCTTTACTAACATGCACACATGGAGACTGGAGCTTCAGCCAGGCAGACTGGTCATTTCTGAGTCCGTAAACCTTTGTGCTGTAGAAGGAGTTAGAAGGAGAGATCCTCTGTGAGAAAAACACAAACCTCACATGAAGTCCTGATGTTTCAGGGAATTTCCTGTCTTCATCCTTCTGTTCTCCCTTTAGGAAAAACATGTTTCTCTTTACTATTTTTACTTTTTGACCAGCATTTCCTCATCAAAACATGTTTGAGACATCCTCAGATCTCCATGGCAACCATTGCCATGGCACCGGTGGAGCTCCAATGCTTCCTCATGTAACGTGCCGCCATTTACACAAAGCTTGGAGCTGAAATGTCCCCAAGTCAGTATCTAATGCCAGGGGCCTCAGAAAATGGAACCACCCGAGTGACATAGTTCTACACCTGAGTGACGTAATTCTACATCTGGGTGATGTAGTTCTACACCTGGGTGATGTAGTTCTACATCTGATTGATGTAGTTCTACATCTGATTGATGTAGTTCTACATCTGATTGATGTAGTTCTACATCTGATTGATGTTTCCTCTTTGTGC
>NW_006801119.1:19299-21153 GCF_000485575.1 Poecilia formosa | reverse complement strand
TGATGTAGTTCTACACCTGGGTGATGTAGTTCTACATCTGATTGATGTAGTTCTACATCTGATTGATGTAGTTCTACACCTGGGTGATGTCTCCTCTTTGTGGTTAACTTCCTGGTTTCAGATGAATTTCCATGACGTCTTCAGTGTCTCTGAAAGGTGTTAAGTAAAAAAAAAACCTGTGAAGTTGCTGCTGTTTATGAAGCATTCTTCATAACGGTCTATAAAACCTTTTTAAAATAATGAACTGTGCAGTAATTTTAATTTCATTTTTTTAGGGTCTGACCCACTTGCAGTTTATGCATGTGTGAAGACAAATGATGTAAATTAAGGACAGAAAATCATCAGAGAAGCAGAACCAGAGGTAAAACTCTAGATTTATGAATGTATGAACTGTTTCATGGTTTTTGCTTTAAATGCAGATGATGAACTTTATGTTCTGAATCAAACTTTGTTTAGTCATAAAGGGGAAATGTCAGACGTATCGGTCATAAGACTTTAATTTAAAAATAACTCATTAAAATATAAAACCGGAGGGTTTTATTGTTATCTTGATTTAAAAAAAGGCTTTTAAATCATTGATATCATACTCAACTATTTCTGAGTATGATATCAATGATTTACTCCAAATAAATTTAAGAAAAATTAAGATATATTTTCTGTTTTGACTGCATGCCAAACGGTTTTGTAAACGTTTTAATATTTTTGATTGAAATAATAAAAATAAGGAGGAATCCCACAAAACTCCAGGAAGAAAAAGAAGCTGACGTCATCATATGCGACACTTTTACACCCGTAGACATACGAATATGTACCCACTGATTTGTACTCTAAAACCAAAAGATAACTCCAAAGTGTTACGCTATAAAGTTACTGATGGTAGTTTTAGGACTTGATGGCAGTAGGACTGTGCTGCGAATGGTTGAAGACACGTTTTTAATATTTATGGTTTTGCCGGAAAATATATGGTGGAAGCTAGCTAAATTAGCCTCTTGGAGGCTAATTGTACCTGTGCTTGTTATTAGGAGGAGACTAGAGGCAGCTGGAGACGAGCTTCTGGGTCTTTTCTTCTTCTGGGACAACAGGAGGAGCAACAGGAAGCAGATCATCACTGTCACAGTCTCTTCCTGGTTCTCTGGTAGCATCACTTGATGCTCCTGAGCTGTGGTCTCTGTTCACAGATCAGGTTCTCGGCTCTTTATTTCTCTTCATCTGTCTTCCAACAGCAACAAATAACAGACAGGAGGAAAGAACTTCTCCTGTTCTGATGCAAGTTCATTTTTAATTCAAGTAAATGACCAATAGTCAGTGAATTCAGACAGGATTCATGAACAAAACTTTAAGGATCATCACAGCCTGGTGGCTCTGATGTTATAGCAACCCTCCGATTTTACAAAGTGGCAACAAACATGACTATAAACACTATTGTGTGAATATATCATGGCTAATTAATTGTATTAAGTACAGGTCCAGGTACAATTAGCCTCCAATATATTATTTTCTAATATAAGGCTCAACAGGAAATAAGCTTTTCAAAATAAAACTAAATTTCACAATAAAACTGTCCTGAACAAATGTCAACCTTCTTAACTAAATATGACAAAATTAAAAAACAAACCATCGTACAAATAATTTAAATATTTCTTAGTTATGACTAACAAAAGCAAAACAAATTGTCATCAATGAAAGACAAATTTCAAATCTTAAGTAAAATATTAACATGTTGATATGAAGATTGGGTTTTTGTGATGTTGCAACATTTAAGCAATCTCAAATAAAATTATTTCACTTTAAAAATGGAGGTGATTTGCAGAAAGCAGGATTAAACTTAGCCAGAGGATTAAATATATCATAATT